>NC_062545.1:94074672-94374672 GCF_016906955.1 Phacochoerus africanus
GAAAACTTCCACATGCCACAGGTGTGTGGCCCTAAAAAGACAAAGAAAAAATCATGAAGGAAAGCAGAAAAGAAAAGACAAAAGAAAAAGAAAGAAAGAAAGAAAGAAAGAAGAAAAGAAAGAAAGAAAGAGAAAGAAAGAAAGAAAAAGAAGAAAGAGAAAGAAAAGAAGAAAGAAAAAAGAGAAAGAAAGAAAGAAAGAAAGGAAAGAAAAAGAAAAGAAAGAACGAAAGAAAAAGAAAGAACGAAAGAAAGAAAGAAAGAAAAGACAAAGAAAGAAAAAGAAAGAAAGAAAGACAAGAAAAAGAAGAAAAGAAAGAGAAAGAAAGAAAGAAAGAAAGAAGAAAAAGAAAAGAAAGAAAGAAAGAAAGAAAAGGAAAAGAAAGAAAGAAGAAGGAAAGGAAAGAAAGAAAGAAGGGAGGAGGGAGGGAGGGAGGGCGGGGAAAAAAGAAGAAAGAAGAAGAAAAGAAGAGAGAAAGAAGAGAGAGAAAGAAAGAGAGAAAGAAAGAGAGAAAGAAAAAAAGGTTTAGTACACACATTCTTAGGCCATCTTGGAAAAGGTCTTACTTAGAGAAGAAAATGAACTGTTTGATTTTCTTGGTATTTTTTGTAAAATTTATTTCCTTGGGTTCTGTCTCATCTCCGCAAGTGAATCATCCATTCTGAGACAAATGTATGAACAACCATTCATCAGTGACTGAATTCATTCTCCTGGGATTTAGCGATCATACAGAGCCACAGTGTCTTCTTTTTATGGCACTTCTACTCATCTATATGATCACTGTGTTTTGAAATTTTGGCATGATCCTAATAATCAAGATTGACTCACATCTTCACACTCCAATGTATGTTTTCCTCAGTAACTTGTCCCTCATTGACTTCTGTTATTGTTCTGTCATTACTCCTAATATGCTGGTGAATTTCTGGGTGAAGAACCCCATCATTTCATGCAATGCGTGTGCCACTCAATTCTTCTTTTTTTGTTCTTTTGCTGGCATTGAGGGCTTCCTGTTGACCATGATGACCTATGACCATTATGCATATATTTTAAGCCTCTTCTTTACACAGTCACTATGCCCCCCTATCTTAATGTCCTGCTGGTACTGACCACGTATCTTGCAGGCTTTATAAATGCTGCCGTTCACACTGGCCTTAGCTTCCAACTGTCATTCTGCCATTTAAATGTCATCAACCACTTTTTCTGTGACACGCCACTGCTCCTGAAACTCTCTTGTTCTGACTATTCCCATTTCATGTCTCTACATCCTCACTGCGATCTTGAAGATCAGTTCTGCTGAGGGGAGGCACAAAGCCTTCTCCACCTGTTCTTCCCACTTGGTGGGGGTCACCATCTTCTTTGGCACAATCCTGTTCATTTATCTCTGCCCCAGCTCCAGTTATGCGATGGACCAAGACAAAGTGGTGTCCGTATTTTACACGGTGGTCATCCCCATGTTAAATCCTCTTATCTACAGTCTGAGAAACAAAGAGGTTAAAACCTCCTTAGGTAAAATTTTTAAAACAACCTCTTTTTGCTTCTGTATTTAGAATGAGTAAAGCCTGGGGTTTTAGGACTCTGGGGGAACTTAGAAATGACAAAATCCACCTTCATGTACTCTGGCTCCATATCATTCTGCTACAAAGTTCTGATAGTGGAATTTGACCAAATATCTCAGACATCCTGGAGAATATTGTTGCTCTGTATAAATCCCACTTACTCCGTAGAACCTATATACTTGAAAATAAACTAATATCACATTTCCACTCCCTGCTTGGAGGCATAAAACCCAATACAGGCATACATCTTGGAGATACTCTGGGTTCAATTCCAGATCAAAGCAACAAAGTAAGCATCATAATACAGCAAGTTACAGAATGGCATATATATGTATATGTATGTGTGTGTGTGTGTGT
Source organism: Phacochoerus africanus (assembly GCF_016906955.1). Classification (NCBI taxonomy): domain Eukaryota; kingdom Metazoa; phylum Chordata; class Mammalia; order Artiodactyla; family Suidae; genus Phacochoerus; species Phacochoerus africanus. Next base: position 94,076,586 of record NC_062545.1, read on the forward strand.
GTGTTGTGTGTATATGATATATATACGGCATTATATATATATATATATATATATATATATATATATGGTTTTCCAAAGCATGTAGAAGTTACATCCTCATTTTCCTATAGTTTCTTAAGTACGCAATAGCATTATGTCTAAAAACTAATGTATATACCCTAATTAAAAATGCTTTATTGCTAGAAGATACTAACATCATCTGAGCATTCAAAAGTCATAATCTTTTTGCTAGAGGAGGGTCTTTCCTCATTGTTGATGCTGACTGACCAGGGTGGCAGTTGCTGAATGTTGAGTGGGCAATTTCTTAAAATGAGACAATAATGGGAGTTCTTGTCATGGCTCAGCAGTTAATGAACCTGACTAGCATCCATGAGGATGCAGGTTTGATCCCTGGCCTCGCTCAGTGGGTTAAGGATCCAGCGTTGCCATGAGCTGTGGTGTAGGTCACAGACATGGCTCAGATCCAGAGTTGCTGTGGCTCTGGTGTAGGCCAGTGGCCAGAGCTCAAATTGGACCCTTAGTCTGGGAATTTCCATATGCCACGGGTGTGGCCCTAAAAAAATCAAAGGGAAAAAAAAAACAAGAGAGACAATAATGAAATTTGCCCATCAACTGATCATTCTTTCACAAACAATTTCTTTGATGTAAGCAATACTATTCCATAGTATTTTACCCACATTAGAACTTCTTTTAAGGAGTTCCCATCATGGCTTAGTGATAATGAACCCCACTAGTATCTACGAGGACATGGGTTTGATCTCTGGCTAGAGATGGAATTGGAGCTGTAGCTGCCCACCTACACCAAAGCTCACTGTAATGTGGGATCCTTAAACCACTGAGCAAGGCCAGAGGTTGAATCCTCATCTTCATGGATATTAGTTGGGTTTCCGCTGAGCCACAGTGGGAATTCCAGACTTATAGACTTAGGACTCACATTTCAATGTATGATTCACATCAAGTTGATTTTGGAGTATTAGGTTATGATATGATATAAAGATGGAAATTAAAATTTTCTATACAGATACTCAATTGTCCCAGTAGTATTCTTCATTGAAATACATTTGTGCATTTGTTCTAAAACCCAGTAACCATATATAAATGGATATATTTATGGTACTCTATTCTGTATCATTAATCTCTTAGCCTTGGTTCCACACATTGTTTTGAGTACTGTAATTTCTTATTGACACTTAAAATGAGGTAGTATATATCATTAAATTTTTCTTCTCAAAATTTTTTTGGCTAACCCAAGTCTTCTTTTATATATTATATATTTTAGAGTCAGTTATAGATTAAAAACATAAGCCTGTTCAAATGTTGACTGAACCAGTGTTAAAACTATTAATCAATTTAGGAAGACTTGGCAACATAAAAATATTGAAGATTCCAATCCACAAGTGAGAAATATCTCTCCATTATTAAGGTCATCTTTAATTTCTTTCTACATTTATTTTGCAGTTTTCTGTATGTACCCCTTGCAGTTTTTTAGCAAATCACTTCTATCTAGTTTATGCTTTTTTTTCTTTTTTTCTTACTCCATGAATTTATTACATTTGTAATTGTACAGTGATCATCACAATCCACTTTTATAGGATTTCCATCCCACAATCACACTAGTTTATGCCTCTGCTGTTATTACTAAGTAATATTGAAAATATTTTCCAACTGTGCTTTACTTTCATATTATAATGTAATAATCTATGTGTATTGATTTTATAATGATATGACCTTCCAAAATATACACTTAACTTTTCTTTTGCACATTAAAAAAATTGTCAGCTGTACAAAATGATTCAATATTAGTTTATATTATAAAATGATTACCAAAATGTCTAGTTAATATTCCTTTTGCATATATTAAAAAGAAGGTTCTATCTAACATCATGGGCTCTAAGAATAACATAACTTTTATTTTTTCTTTCTAATTAGCATAACTTTATGGAACATATTAGAACTTCCAGTAAAATGCTGAACATGCTACAACTTTAACAAAATAGACAATTAAATAATCACAGAAAGACAAGTAAAAAAACTAACAATGTTAGTGGGGCATTTCTAACTATCTGATTCTTGTGATGTTTATGTATCTAAAGTCATCAGGTATTCATTTAGCAGACACACATAAGTGTTTATAGAGAAACATTAAAGCATTCTGATGAGAATATTATTATTTTACATATTGAAATTCCAAATTCTTCCATCCATATTCTCCTCCCTTCATATTATTTTTTTATTATTTATATTTTATTTTTATTTTTTTTAATTTTCCCACTGTACAGCAAGGGAACCAAGTTATCCTGAAATGTACATATTACAATTACATTTTTTTCCCCACCATTTGACTGTTGCAACATGAGTATCTAGACATAGTTCTCAATGCTCCTCAGCAGGATCTCCTTGTAAATGTATTCCAAGTTGTGTCTGATAACCCCAAGCTCCCGATCCCTCCCACTCCCTCCCCTCCCATCAGGCAGCCACAAGTCTTTTCTCCAAATCCATGATTTTATTTTCTGAGGAGATGTTCATTAGTGCTGAATATTAGATTCCAGTATAAGTGATATCATATGGTATTTGTCTTTGTCTTTCTGGCTCATTTCACTCAGTATGAGAGTCTCTAGTTTCATCCATGTTGCTGCAAATGGCATTATGTCATTTTTTTTTTATGGCTGAGTAGCATTCCATTGTGTATATATACCACCTCTTCCGAATCCAATCATCTGTTGATGGACATTTGGGTTGTTTCCATGTCCTGGCTATTGTGAATAGGGCTGCAATGAAGATGTGGGTGCACGTGTCTCTTTTAAGTAGAGTTTTGTCCGGATAGATGCCCAAGAGTGGGATTGCGGGGTCAAATGGAAGTTCTATGTATAGATTTCTAAGGTATGTCCAAACTGTTCTCCATAGTGGCTGTACCAGTTTACCTTCCCAGCAACAGTGCAGGAGGGTTCCCTTTTGTCCACAGCCCCTCCAGCACTTGTTATTTGTGGGCTTATGAATGATGGCCATTCTGACTGGTGTGATGTGGTCTCTCATGGTCGTTTTTTTTTTGTGTGTATGTGTATTTTTGTCTTGTTGTTGTTGTTGTTGTTGTTGTTGTTGTTGTTGCTATTTCTTGGGCCGCTCCTGTGGCATATGGAGGTTCCCAGGCTAGGGGTTGAATCGGAGCTGTAGCCACCGGCCTACGCCAGAGCCACAGCAATGCGGGATCCGAGCCGAGTCTGCAACCTACACCACAGCTCACGGCAACGCTGGATCATCAACCCACCGAGCAAGGGCAGGGACCGAACCCGCAACCTCATGGTTCCTAGTCGGGTTTGTTAACCACTGTGCCACGAAGTTAACTCCTCATGGTCGTTTTGATTTGCATTTCACTTATGATCAGTGATGTTGAGCATTTTTTCATGTGTTTGCTGGCCATCTATATATCTTCTTTGGAGAACAGTCTATTCAGGTCTTTTGCCCATTTTTCCATTGGATTATTGGCTTTTTTGCTGTTGGGTTGTATAAGTTGCTTATATATTCTAGAGATTAAGCCCTTGTCGGTTGCATCGTTTGAAACTATTTTCTTTCATTCTGTAAGTTGTGTTTTTGTTTTCTTTTGGGTTTCCTTTGCTGTGCAAAAGCTTTTCAGTTTGATGAGGTCCCATGGGTTTATTTTTGCTCTAATTCCTATTGCTTTGGGAGACTGGCCTGAGAAAATGTTCATGATGTTGATGTCAGAGAGTGTTTTGCCTATGTTTTCTTCTAGGGGTTTGATGGTGTCCTCTCTTCTATTTAAGTCTTTCAGCCATTTGGAGTTTATTTTTGTGCATGGTGTGAGGGTGTGTTCTCGTTTCATTGCTTTGGATGCAGCTGCCCAGGTTTCCCAGCAATGCTTGCTGAATAGACTTTCTTTTTCCCATTTGATGTTCTTGCCTCCCTTGTCAAAGATTAATTGACCATATGTGTCAGGGTTTATTTCTGGGTTCTCTATTGTGTTCCATTGGTCTGTCTGTCTGTTTTGATACCAGTACCACACTGTTTTGATGACTGTGGCTTTGTAGTATTGAAGTCTGGGAGAGTTATGCCTCCTGCTTGGTTTTTGTTTCTCAGGATTGCTTTGGCGATTCTGGGTCTTTTCATGGTTCCATATAAATGTTTGGATTGTTTGTTCTAGTTCTGTGAAAAATGTCCTGGGTAATTTGATAGGGATTGTATTGAATCTGTACATTGCTTTGGGTAGTATGGCCTTTTTTACAATATTGATTTTTCTAATCCAGGAACATGGAATATCTTTCCATTTTTTTCACATCTTCTTTGATTTCTTTGATTAAAGTTTTATACTGCTCGGCATATAGGTCCCTTATCTACTTGGTCAGGTGTATTCCGAGGTATTTGATTTTGTGAGGCACAATTTTAAAAGGTATCATATTTTTGTATTCTGTTTCTAATATTTCATTGCTGGTGTACAAAAATGCGACTGACTTCTGAATGTTAATCCTATATCCTGCTACTTTGCTGAATTTATTAATCAGTTCAAGTAGTTTTGGGGTTGAGTCTTTAGTGTTTTCTATGTATAGTATCATGTCATCTGCATACAGTGACAGTTTTATCTCTTTTCTTCCTATATGGATGCCTTTTATTTATTTTGTTTGTCTAATTGCTGTGGCTAGGCCTTCCAAAACTATGTTGAAGAGCAGGGGAGAGAGTCAGCATCCCTATCTTGTTCCAGATTTGATTGAGAAGGCTTTCAGTTTTCCCCATTGAGTATTATATTTGCTGTGGGTTTATCATAAATGGCTTTGGTTATATTTAGGAATGTTCTCTCTATACCCACTTTGGTGAGGGTCTTGATCATGAATGGATGTTGGACTTGGTCAAATGCTTTTTCTGCGTCTATTGAGATGATCATGTGATTTTTGACTTTTTTTTGTTAATGTGGTGTATGATGCTGATTGATTTGCGTATGTTGAACCATCCTTGTGAGCCGGGGATGAACCCTACCTGGTCATGGTGTATAATTTTTTGGATATGTTGTTGGATTAGGTTGGCTCAGATTTTGTTGAGAATTTTTACATCTATATTCATCAATGATATTGGGCGATAGTTTTCTTTTTTGGTGGTATCTCTGTCTGGTTTTGGAATTAGGGTGATGGTGGCATCATAGAATGTCTCTGGGAGTATTATTAAAAGGGATGGTTAATTTCCCTATTTTTATCAAAGATCTTAGGCATTTAGTACCAAACAGAATAAAAAGATGTTGGGTAGAAACTTTGGCCTTGAAGGAGAATCTAAGACCTCAAAGCATGAAATTAAAGTTATGCCCTTGAGAAACAAAACTTATTTTACTTGTATTTTAAGATTTATTTTTAAAATGCCCTAGGGAACATACCTAAGAAATACATTATAAATCTTCCCACCTTGTTTTCAGAAAATATGATATCATCATTTACAGGTAGGTCATTTTCTACATTTATTTGTTAAAGATATGTTTGTGCTTTTGTTTGATATCTCACTAATTTTGAAAAAAAAATAGTTTGATCAATTGTGCTTGATTTTTCTATTCATATGTTAATATTTCACAGCATCTCTAAATAATCAGTTCTAACATGCAAGCTCTTGTGATGTCCATGTGAAAACTAAATTTAAAAAGGCCAAGGTGCAATTCTTGAGGCAAATTTTTTTCAGTCATATCTTTTTTTCAGAAGAAAAAGCAAAACAAAACAGAGACACTGACTCCATCTGGGAGCTAAGCCCACATTTAAATATTATCCTAATGTGTTACACATATGTTAGATAAAAATTGTTAAAAATGGAGCCAAAAATGACCACTTGCTTCTCTAGATACTTGAATTCATTTTTTATTGTTCAAATTCTGCTTTCTCTGAATAGCCATCTAAAAGCACACCATCTTTGATAGCTTACAAGTATTTTCTTCTAATTTACATTCTGTTGTAGATCTTTGTCTATGTGGTCAGTATCTCTTCTTTCTCCTACAATACAAGCTTTATGAAGATAGAGAATCTGCTCACTGCTATAAACCCAAAATCTAAAAAAGAAAAAAAAATCAGTATTTAGATTGTACATAAATATTGAGTGGGTGACTTTACCAAGCAGAGGAAATGATTCTTTATTCTGTCATTTCTTAGCCATATATCGAGATAAATTTACTAACTCAATGTCCTCTGAATGTAATGAAGACAGAAAATTCTGGGTTTCAGGTGAAAATGCTGTTCTGAAGGCATTAGATTTTGTGTCTGAAACACTAGGATATCAAAACTAGAGGGATTCAAAATTCAACTACTTTCATTTGTCTATTTGAATGATGCTACTGGTCTGCTGTTTTTCGTACATGATATTCATTTCCCTGGTTTTCATTTTCACAAATATGAAAACATACCATATGCGGAGTTCTCCAAGAAGACAGGTATAAATGTGCATGTGTATATATACACACAACTTAGAGAGAGATAGGAAGAGAGAGAGAGGGATTGTGATTCTGTGTTTGAGATATATAGGGAAAGAGAGAACACAAGATTAATGTTTATGATGATATTTTGACAAATTTGTTGAGAAGAGTAATTTTCGCACAGATAATTTGACTGAAAGGAATGGCATAAGAATGGAATAAATCTAAAATCAAGATCAGAGCAAATTCTTCCCATTTTTGTGACTTTTGGTTTCAAGCGATAAGAACATGTCTTCCTCAAACCACACTGTAGTGACGGAATTCATTCTCCTGGGACTCACAGGTGACTCCATGCTAGAGAAGATCCTGTTTGGGGTGTTTCTGGTGATCTACCTAATCACACTGTCAGGGAATCTGGGCATGATCCTGCTGATCAGGACCCATCCCCACCTCCAGACACCCATGTACTTCTTCCTGAGCCAGCCTCTCCTTTGTGGACATTTGCTATTCCTCCAACATTCCTCCAAACATGCTGTGCAATTTCCTCACAGACCAGAAGACCATCTCCTGTGTTGGGTGCTTCACACAGTGTCTTCTCTTCCTTGCCCTGGTGATCACTGAGTTTTTTATCCTTGCTTCAATGGCCTTGGATCGCTATGTAGCCATCTGCAGCCCTTTACATTACAGCACCAGGATGTCCAAGAACATCTGCCTCTCTCTAGCCGCAGTCCCTTACACCTGTGGCTTCCTTAATGGACTTTCGCAGACACTGCTGACTTTTCACTTGTCCTTCTGTGGCTCCCTTGAGATCAATCATTTCTACTCTGCTGATCCTCCCCTCATAATGCTGGCCTGCTCTGACACCTAGGTCAAAAAGATGGCAATGTTTGCAGTTGCTGGTTTTACTCTCGAGCTCTCTCTTCATTATCCTCCTGTCCTACCTTTTCATCATCACAGACATCCTGAGGATCCATTCTTCAGAAGGCAGGCACAAAGCCTTTTCTACTTGTGGTTCCCATCTGACAACAGTTACTCTATTTTATGGAAACCTCTTTCTGCATGCACTTAAGGCCTCCATCTGAGAAGTCTGTGGAGGGGTCCAAAACAGTTGCTGTCTTTTAGAGTTTTATGAGCCCAATGCTAAACTCATTGATCTACAGTTTACAGAACAAGCATGTGATCCATGCCATGCAGCAAATGATTAAGGGAACTTTTTTTTTTTTTTCATAGAATTGCAGTTTAGGTATCTGTTCATTTGTAATTACTGAGTGTCTGTAATTACATAGTGACTCCCTTTAAAAGAAAACTTACTGGTTAATACTCATAGTTTTTTTCTGTTTTCACAAACTCCCCTCAATCTTAATACCTTCAAGATAAATTGTTTCATTAAAAACTTTAATATTGAAATTCAAAATTATTTTCTTTAGAAGAACCTCTGAAAATAAATTGGGTGGTATTCAGTAATTCCATATTATAGTTTAATATCTTTACTGACTTTGTGAGTAGATGTTATAATTAACTCACTCTGATGGTTCTGCTAAAAATCCATTTCATTTGAATTTTATGGTTTACACAACTAATGTTATGTTCAAAATAAGATGATAGGTTTTACACTTAATTTTTTAGAACTTTACTTATTTATATATTTTTCTTTATATGGCCACATCAGTGGCATATGGAAGTTCCCTGGGTTAGGTGTTGAATTTGTGCTGCAGCTGCAGGCTTGTGCCAGCGTCACAGCAATAATGGATCTGAACCACATTTTCAATCTATGCCACAAGTTGCAGCAATGACAGATCTTTAACACACTAGCTGAGGCCAGGGATGTAACATACATCTTCAGTGATACTATGTGTGGTTCTCAACTTGCTGAGCCACAATAGGAACTCCCAATGCTTCCTTTTTTTTTTTTTTTTTAATTTCTTAGGGCCGCACCTGGGGCATATGGAATTGCCCAGATTAGGGGTAAAATCCGAGCTACAGCTGCTGCCCTACACCACAGCCAGAGAAACAGGGATCCAAGCTGCATCTGAGACCTTCACCATAGCTCATGGCAATGCTAGATGCCCAACACACTGAGCAAGACCAGGGATTTAATGTGCATCCTCGTGGATACTAGTTGCACTATTTTCCGTAGTGCCACAACAGGAATGCCTTAATTTTCTTAATTTATGTAGTAATTTCTTCTTCAACGTGTCATTTAGAACAATGGCTCTGGTGCCTGATTAATCACTAGAATAATCTCTGGGAAATTTTAAATTTATGGATCACCCACAGGTTGAAATTACTATATTCTTTTTTTTTTCCACAACCCAAATCAGAGATATCCTGAGAAACTCTTTGTTCATTTTTAAACAGTGGTTATGGTTCTCATTATGGAATATAATCTGTCAACCATGTTTAAAAATTTTCAATGATACAGATTCAATCATTGGTAAAGTATAGTGGCACTCTAGGTATATTTCTCATGTAGTAGCTCTGACCTAGGTCTAATTTATTGAGAGTAAATAGCGCCTATCATTTGGATCTAAAACAAGCCCTGAAACAGCATACAAATGAATCTATGTTCAGGTAACTCTCTGGCAGAGAACACCCAATGTTTACTTCATTTCATAAAACTGTGACATTACTTTCTACACAACATTGTTCTAGCAGTTTTCAAAATTCCTACTGAGAAAATCAATAGTGTAGAAGCTTATAGGAAGAGATACATAGTTCATCCTCATTGTATGTGCATTAGTGGTCAACTAGATGATGTGTTGAAACACAGAGTAAACTTTTAAAAATTTGTCCTAAGTGTTTGTATTCTAATATTGTGCAGTCTCATTTTAACTAAGACCACAATACTAGATACTAATATGAAATCAACTCCTATATTCACTGTATGTGTTCAAATTATTTTCCAGAAAATCACCCAGATGACCATCAGTTTTAGAAAATTGGGCTCCATTCTTAAGTCTTAATTGATTGAAAAGGGTTGATTATGTTCACTAAAAATAAATGAAAATACAGATGGTTATGAGGAAGTAATTTTATCAGCAATGTCTTCCAAACCAAAGGACAACTTCTGTACATAGTTTGCTCTATATTCTCAAATAAATTGGCATGCATACATATTCTGATAATACATAAATAAAAATTGGAATAGTATGCCATATCCAAGTTTAATATTGATATTTCACTTAATAGTATAATGTCTGTATTTTTATACAGACTAAATTTTTCAGTGAACATAATTTTTGATGTAGTATAATACACAATATCCAATCATACTTGATTTCAATTGTAAAAATACTATATATCGTTGCAGAAAAGCACATGAAATATACTGAAGATTTTTGTAACTTTTAACATTTAAGATTTTTCAATTTTAGAATATTATTTAATGTCAATTTTGGAATAAAAGCAGCACAATTTATTTGTAATCTCCTAATAAAAGAGAGATCCTCTCTGCATTTGATGTATTTTTTCCATTTAGCTTATCGCACAAACCACTATTCCATCATATTGATGCTCTTATTATTAGAATTGATTCATATCTCTAAGTATATATTCCTCTGATTTCCCTTAGGATATATTTCTAAATGTGGAAATGCTGATTTTAACCTCGGACACTTTAAAAATCATTCATTGTTAAATTTTTCTGTGAATAACATTTTCTCCGGAAGACATGAACCATTTACATTTGTGACTGGTAATATTCAAGAGTAATCATTTCACCATAGCCTTATTTTTTCTTTTTAAAAATAAAAGTTTATTTACAGTATTATATTAGTTTCAGATGTACAGCATAGTTATTCAATATTTTTACATACTATACTCTATTTAAAGTTACTGTGAAACACTGATTATGTTCCTTGTGTTGTACATTATATGTTTGTAGCTTATTTATTTTACCCATAGTAGCTTTTATCTTTGAATCTCTTATCCCTATCTTGCTCCTACCCCCTTCCCTCCTCTCATCGATAATCTCTAGATCTTCATATATGTGACTCTATTTCTCTTTCTGTTTGTTGTTGTTTTCTCTCTCTCTTTTTTTGTTTGTTTGTCTTTTTGTCTTTTTAGGGCCTCACCCTAGGCATATGGAGGTTCTCAGGCTAGGGGTCTAATTGGAGCTGCAGCTGCCAACCTATGCCACAGCTACAGCAACATGGGATCTGAGCCTTGTCTTCAACCTACATCACAGCTCAGAGCAACGAGGGATCCTTAAGCCACTGAGTGAAGCCAGGGTTCAAACCTGCAACCTCATGGTTCCTAGTCTGATTTGTTTCCACTGTGCCATGATGGGAACTCCTATTTTGTTACAGTCATCCACCAAAATTTATTAACATTAGAAAATAATATTTAAGCTTGTCTGCTTCTTTATTATTTCATCTAAGATTCTTGGGAAAGGAATATGTTTTCATTTGAACTGAAGAATTCAAATATATATTTAACAAATAAAGAATATAATTTCAATTGAATGATAATTTTTGATATTTCTGATGATTACTCACTTGAAGAATATATTTTTGGAAAAATGATAATTTTTCATTTGTCTTATGGCTTTTTTCCATTCTAAAATTAAATAATCAATTATCTATAGTATGTCATCATTTTTTAACAGCCTTCTCATATAGGAACATCTCTAATATTCTAAATAAAGTTTTGTTGTCTATTGTAATATTACACATAACTTTTTTCTTACATGTTAATCTATTTCCTCCTGCTATTTATTGAGCAATGCTTTATTGTTCTACTAATTTGTGATATTTTCTTCATTGTACACTGAATTAATCAATTTTTTATCTTTGTCTAATCTCTATATGTATTTTAAATTAAATTGTAATTTATGTGGATTTAATGTATGTTTTAATTTCTAGTTGAGAAATTCCATAATAATAATTTGTCCCTTTCAAATTTATCTCAGGATAATATGAATCAGAGTTTCCACGTTATCCAATTTTTTTTTTTTTTGGCATTTTGGGGCTGAACCCATGGAATACAGAAGTTCCCATGCTAGGGGTCGAATTGGAGCTACAGCTTCCAGCTTACACCTCAGCCACAGCTGTGTGGGATCCAAGCCATGTCTTCAACATACACCACAGCTCACAGCAATGTCAGATCCTTAACCCACTGAGCTAGACCAGGGATCAAACCTGCATCCTCATAGATACTACTGGGATTCATTTCTACTGGGCCACGATGTGAACTCCTATCCAATATTTTAAAGTTGGAAGTAGGAGTTCCCTTTGTGGTTCAGTGGTTAACGAATCTGACTAAGAACCATGACGTTGAGGGTCCAATCCCTGGCCTTGCTCAGTGGATTGAGGATCTGCCATTGCTGTGAGCTGTGGTGTAGGTTGCAGATGCAGCTCAGATCCTGCATTGCTGTGGCTGCAGCATAGGCCAGCAGCTACAGCTTGGATTAGAGCCCTGGCCTGGGAACATCCACAAGCCACGAGTGAGGCCCTAAAAAAAACTTGGAAGTAATGCATATCACTGTTCAGTTTATGAACTATATCTATATCTATATACATACACATACATAAAAATCAATCAAGTATGACTATATATATAATACATATTCATTGTAAATTATTTGAAAAAATGCAAAAATATTTTACAATTATATTGCTATAGTTTGGTCCCATGATCCAGAGACGAGATGTATGGAATGGGGGAGAAGATTAAGTAACCTTGGGATATTAATGTTTTTATTTATGAACACTTTTACATAAACATTTATTTTGCACTATTTCAGTGTCTGTAATGCAAAATATTTTTTCAACAAAGGTATCTAAAAACAGAATCTTATTCCTGACAGGATTTTCCTTTTTCCAACAACCATTCCCTAAAGAATTGACCTGCCCATTTGTACCCTCAACTGTGAGTCATTTAATCACTGAAAATTTTTTGTGTTTATCATAGTGAACATAAGCATTAAACATTTCATATTGAGAAAAAAATCTCTCAGCTTTATAGGAGCTGTGAGAGCAGTTCACAATAGAAAAGTCACTTAAATTTGACTTAAAATAATTAATTATTTTGCTCGAATAATGTAAAATTAAGCAACACCCACCAAGCTGACAAAGGATTTTGTCTCAAGTCAGAAACAAATGGAAACAGTATTAAACTTAAGTCCATAGAAATCACATGAAAAATGACATATTGAAGGCTATGAATAGAAAAATAATAAAAATTAACAAATGTTAAAATTAATGACTAAAATTACTGGTCATCAAAAATACAAATTAAGGAGTTCCAGTCATGGCTCAGTGGTTAATGAGCCTGACTAGACTAGTAGCCTTGAGGACGTGGGTTTGATCCCTGGCCTAGCTCAGTGGGTTAAGGATCCAGCGTTGCCATGAGCTGTGGTGTAGGTTGCAGGCACAGATCAGATCTGGCATTGCTGTGGCTGTGGAGTAGGCTGGTGGTCACAACTCTGATTCGACCCTTAGCCTGGGAACCTCCTTGTGCTGTGGGTGTGGCCCTAAAAAGAAAAAATAAACAAATACAAATTAAGATACTGTTTTGTATATCTATATTTGTGAAGAAAACAAAACAAAAAAACAAACAAACAAACGAAAGTCCTGGCCGTTTCATACACTGGTGATGTAAGGAAAAATAATAATACAATAAATGGAAATCACATAATGTTACGTTTTAGGGAGTCTTAAAAAAGATTCTACCCTTTTACTCAGTCCTGTTTTAAAAATGTGCTGAAGGCATAATAAGAAACTTAGGTAAAGATTTTCATTGCAATGCTTAGAGTTGAGTAAAAGGGAAAAAGTGATATGCTAATACAGGCAGCCCTCACTTTGCATGATCTTGCTTAACTGCACCCACAGAACCAGGAAATATGTTCTTGCTTTGAGTGAATCTGTGACCACAGCACTGTGCAAAGGGAGGACTTCCTGCATTCAATACACAGTTATGCACAGGCAGATGCCAGACAGAGCAGGGGCTGCATGGATATAACTAGAACCCTGGAAGGGGTCCTGGCTGTGGTCATAAGGGAGAGCGTCACTCTCATGTGACAGATTTTGCATTAGAATGTTATACAGACATTAAAATAGAGAACCTCCCAATTAGGAAAAGGTCATGTCTTTTCATGCAGTTTATTTACAGGAAAAGGATACTTCAATACATATAACTTTGTAAAATACTAGGATTAAGGAAAATTAAAATTCATTCTTTATATATATATGTGCCAATTTTCCTTTGTAAAGAGTTATTGCTTTTAATTTTTTTAAATTTTGTGTTGTCCTCTTAGGCCCACACCCACGGCACATGGAGGTTCCCAGGCTAAGAGTTGAATTTGAACTGTAGCTGCCAGCCTGAGCCACAGCCATAGCAACTCGGGATCCAAGCCAAGCTTCATCTGCGACCTACACCACAGCTCATGGCAATGTTGGGGGATCCTTAACCCACTGAGTGAGGCCAGGGATAGATCCTGCATCCTCATAGATACTAGTCAGACTTATTTATTTCTGCTGAGTCACTGTGGGAACTCCAAGTTATTGCTTTTATAAGCAAGAAAATAAATAACAAATGCATATTTCCAGATTCATCCAGATCCTGATATAAAATTAAAGCATCTTTATATATTGATATTAGAATTTAGACATGATAGTAGGAAAAAGCAGGGTTTAAAACTTGTTCTCTAAAAGTATTAAAGTGATGATCATCCAGAGTCCTAATTCAAGCTTCTATTATTTTTCCCTTTAAAAATATTGTGCTTTGGAATAGATTGAGATCTACAGACACTAACAAATCTATCTTTATGTGTTAGTAGTGAGGGAGGAGGGCATATGAGAATCACTATCTCACTCTTCACTGTTTTAATCCAGAGCCCAAATTTTTCTTTCTTACAGAAATTTACTTCTCAAAAGAAATTTCCTCTGAATAAAGGATTTATTCTTCTGGAATTAAATATCACTAGCCCAGTAGCTATGACACTATATTATAAAATTGAGAAAAAGTGAAAAAATATGGATTCCAATTGTTTCTGTTGCACGAATATTTTCTATATTGCATTTATATCTACTATATTCACACAATAAAATGATACTCCTAATGTTATTGAGGAGGGAAACTATTAATATTTTTAATGTAGGGAAACTAGGGTATACATTTTTTAGTGTTGATTTCATATGTGACTACATCCAAAAAAAAAAGAAATATGAAGACACCCAAAAATAAAACTGTGGTAATTTATTTTAACATAACTGATTGGAAGTAATAACTTATATGCATAAAGATTTTCCTAAAAGTGGAAAAATTAAAATTCCCTAAGTATTAAAAGGAAGTGATGAACGATATATGTCGTATCACAGTTAAGTTATATTATGCTTTTAAGTAAAGACCAATTCCAAAGATTATCAAGCAGTCTGGATTATGCTTGCACATATTTAGCTGCAAAACACTAAAACAAAAATTTCATGTGTATTAGACTAGCGTTTATTTTAAAATTGTTTGTGGCTGGACAAGAACCAAAAGATACTATTTAAAATTAGGATAGAAATAATGCTAATATTGTAGGGACAAAATGATCTAAATCTCTTACATAAGAAATAAAAATTATAAATCAGGCATGGGAACCTCCCATTCATAAGGTTATCTGTTTTGATTAAAGGACACTAATGAAACAAATCATTGGGTTCATAAAATGTAAAACATCAAATATTTTTGTTGAAATAATAAAACCCATATAGTTTTACACTCAAGGGGAGTAAACACAAAAATTAATCCAAAGTTTATTCAGAACAGATATTGAAAATTAAAGGAATGGAATTTTTTGAAGATAATCAACTTTCATTAAAAGAATACATGAAATATGTCCTAGGGAATATGTTACCACACATTTGAGGAAATATACTGTAATGCACGTCACTTTGCTGGAACGAATAGTTCAGTGATGCTCATCATCGGTAACCTAGGCAGTAAATGGAAGAACTGCTCTCTGCCAGTTAGTCAAGAGGAAGTGAATTCTTGAGTGAGACTAAAACTTGAACCTTCTTAATCATAAACAGCTGACTTCTGTTCCTCTTTCCTACCAATCATCATCTCCAAACAATTCCTCAATTATTTGTTTGCATTAGATTCTCATTGATCCTGCCCTCTGCATATAGAATGTTATTGCTAGGAGTTCCCGTCATGGCTCAGTGGTTAGGGAACCCAACTGGCATCCATGGGGATGCAGGTTTGATCCCTGACCTTGCTAAGAGGGTTGAGAATCTGGCATTGCTGTGGCTGTGGCATAGGCCTGCATCTTTGGCTCCGATTTGACCCCTAGCCTGGGAACCTCCATATGCTGAGGGTGTGGCCCCAAAAAGACAAGAATAAAATAAAACAAAATGTTATTGCTAGTCCAGATAATTTCATTCCAATGTTGGCAGAACCTACAACAGATACTTTTGGATTGTTTTAAAGACTTATTTTTCATTGGGAAACTATTAAAATAGAACTTTTCTCCATGGTCCTAAGTTTTCTTGTACATGTTCTTCTTAAAGCCTGTTCCACATCCTTGTTCCTCAAGCTATAGATAAACGGATTCAGCATGGCACTCACAAAAATGCAAAACACTGACACAATTTTCCCTTGTTCAACAGGTTGTTCATTTGTGGGTCTCAGATACATGGAGAAAAGGGACCCATAGACCATCGTGACAACTGTCAGGTGTAGAAGGATTTGCACTGCCCTTCATGGGAATGGATGCTTGTAATGGTGTTGAAAATGAAAACATAGGAGATGAGGATGATGAGGAGGGAACCTGTGAGGTAAATCCCTGCAGACACAAACAGGGCAGTTTGCTTTATGTAAGTTTCGAAACATGTCAACATTAGGAGGGGTGGGTCAGCACAGTAGAAATGGTTGATGGTGTTGGGTCCACAAAAGGACAAGTGAGAGGTCAATATTACCTGCATGGTGCCCACTGTAGATCCCCAGAAGTAGGGGAAAGTGACCAGGCAGATGCAACGTGGCCTGGACATTCTGCTGTTGTAATGCAAAGGTTTGCAGATTGCCATGTACCTGTCGTAGGCCATGGCACCAAGCATGTAATACTCAGTAAGGAACAGAGTCACAAAAACAAAACATTGGGCCAGACACCCTGTGTAGGAAATGTTTTTCTTCTCAGATAAGAAATTAAAAAGCATCTGAGGAGATACATTAGTAGAATAAAAAATATCTACACATGCTAAGTGGGTGAGGAAAAAGTACATGGGGGTTTGCAGCTGGGGAGTGAATCTGATTAATAAAATCATCCCCAAGTTTCTGGTCAGGGTGATGAGGTAAATCAGGAGAACCACAACAAAAAGAATGGGCTGCAGCTCTGGTTGACTGGTCAGTCCCAGCAGAACAAACTCTGTTGTCCCAGTGCCGTTGTGTTGGGGAAATATCTTCCTCTTCATTTTCTCTATTAAGAGAAGAATAATTTTTCAGTTATATTTTTCAGAATTTATTTTTCAGATATAAAAAGATAAATGAATTGTATGCAGTTCAAGAACAGACAAAATTAGCACTAAAACCAATTGGTTTTGAAAAGAGAAGTTCAAATAAGTTATTGCAAGAGTTTCAATAGATGCGTTCAGATTGTTGATGGTGCTGATTAAACTGGACAATATATTTGATAAATATGTTTTGAAGTTCATGCACCACCTATGTTGGCATCTTTGCAACTCCCACCTTAATTCACCTAGCCCATATTGAATTTGAGTTAGCCCTTTGGTGTCCCTCTTTAGGCTGTAGTATCAGAACACCTGATAAGCAGACATGACTACTGCCATCATCTGATAATGACATAAATGCTCGATTGGGCAATGAAGAGAATGGTTGTTTTCTCACATCGGTTCTATCATTTTCTCTGAAGACAAACCTTCCACAATCAAAGAGGCATATACTTCTTGAGAGCCTCTTGTACATTGATTAAGATTCAGTTTCTTCTTTATTTCTTCCTTACTCTCCAGTAGCAATAAACTTCTCCCAGTCCTTTGATGTTCTCCATCCCATCTCCATGTTCTATGTCAACAACTGGTAATCTGGGTTATTTCTTACCCTAATACCTGCTATATACTAGATCCACATTTCAATTAATCTCATACCTTTGACTTCACACCTTATAAATAAATAAACTATCAGAAAGTCTCATCTGCTCTACCTTTAACACATTTTGTACTGAATCTTAAAACATCTTGGCAGCATTTTCTCCGTACCCGTAAGGTCTACAGTTAAATTAGCTCTTACTTAAGCTACTTAATAATTTTCCTTCTTCCACAGGTGAAAGGTTTTACCATCCCACACAAGCCACTGATCTTTTATGAACATAAAAATATCATGCTACTGATCTGGTAAAGTGGTCCAAGACTTTTCACTAGACTTCTTACCAGAGTATAGAGGGACTTGTGTAATGTCTTTCAAACTCTTCTACGACTTTCTCTTTAGTCCTTTTCTCCTGCCATATTGACCTTTTTGCTGTTTATTTCATTTTTTAAAAAAATCAAACTATAGTTGATTTAAAATGTTGTGTCAATTTCTACTGTACAGAAAAGTGACCAAGTCATACATGTATACATATATATGTGTATACATATGTGCCTGTGTGTGTGTCTGTGTCTGTACACACATGAAAGGGATATGTGTGTGCATTCCCTTTCTTATATCTTCCACCATGGTCCATCCCAAGCTGTATCTTGAACATTCTGACCACATTCTTGCTTCAGGGCCTTTGCACATACTGTTCCTTCCACCTAGACTGTTCTTCCCTGGGACCCATAAGTGACTCATTTCATCATTTCATTTACATCTCATTTCTAATAACATATACACTGAAAGGCATTGCCTGGTCTCTTGTCTCAGTTACTCCATCCCCAAAACAGTTGAATTGTAATCCATATTTTTTCTCATATCATTTATTGCTTCTAAGAGTATTACTTTTTGATACAAATAACTGTTAGTTTCATGTATTATTGTCCGTCCCACCCATCCTTGGAATGTGAGCCACATAAGGGCAGGAATTTTTTGTGTGGTATAGCCCCAGAATATGAGAAAATGCTTAATTATGGTCAATAAGCAGCATCTATCCATTAAGTAAATGGATGAACTAGTGAGGTAACTTTTCCACTTGCATACATTAATTGATTTTCCATGGCATGTAGATTTCTTACCTCCATGATGTAAGAGAGATGGAGTTACTACAAACAACTACAGATGTCATGGAAACAATGTACAGAAGGGAAGCACAATTAAAGGGTGGTTATAATAATACAATCTAGTGATAATGATACCTGATTTAGACCCTTGATAACTTACAGTTAAAAATGGCAGGGTGGTCTTTTGGGAACAGGTGGAAGTTGACTGAAATGAGTTATAGTTATCTCTTTAGCAAATTTTGCAAGGGTAGGAGGCCATAGAAAGATCACGTTTTTAAACAGATAATTCTATAGCTTTATTAAAATTATATATTCATATATCTAAGACTCAGATCAGTGGTTACAGAAACTGTCTTCACATTGGAATCAGGTGTGGCGCTTCTAAAATCACTGATCCTTGGGACCCGGCTCAACCGAGGTGGGTACACAAGTTGGTGTATCTTTAACAAGTTTTAATGCACAGCCAGGGCTGAAGAATTTAGTAAAACAATTGAGATGATATACTTAATCCAAATAAAAGGAGTCATATAATTTTACCCTCTGATAACTTACACCATCCCTTTTCAGTGAATTCTGAGGCATTGCACTAAACCCCCTAATATAGAGTTATCATCATCAGTGGTATACAGACATTTGTTGATTAACTCTTTTTTTCCTTTTAGGGCTGCCCATGGCCCATGGCATAAGGAAGTTCCCAGGCTAGGGACTGAATAGAGCTACAGTTGCCAGCCTATGCCATAACCACAGCAATGCCAGATCTGAGCCATGTCTATGACCCATTGAGGAGGGCAAAGGATAGAACCCATATCCTCATGGATACTAGTTGTGTTCTTAACATGCTGAGCCAAAACAGGAACTCTGTTAATTAACTATAATGAAGGAAAAAATCCCATTCTATGATTTCAGCCCTTGTAACATTCTTTAGGTTTTAGGAAGCTGGGAAAGAAAATGTCTTCCTGAGAGACTCTGTGATTTCGTCTTAAGTTTTCTCATATTCAGGAAATAGAAGGAAAAGGGAGAAACCTTATCAAGGATAACACCCTTTTATTATTAATTACATGTGGTTGCGGGCTTAGTTCTGGGATTCACGTGCAGAAACACCATTTGTGAAAAGATTTAGTGTAGTTATGTTTCAAGTTAGGAGCTGAAGTGAAGGAGTGGAAGTGAAAGATTTATTGTTCTCATTCTCACTAAAGAATTCAGAGTTGTAAAAATACCAGTGCACATTGCTTGTGCTGAACGGTGTCTGAGAATTTTTCAGTCCCCGCCTTAAATATCACAGCCCTTGATGCCATGGATCTCCACCATATGGCTTCATTCCAAATTGTTGAGATCCTTTTCATTCCACAAGGAAGGTGTGTGAGAAAATGAGAGTGATAAAGATATTCCAAAAGAAGATAACAGTTAAATGTACAAAAACATTACAGTTCAAATAGTAGAACTATTGAAAAGAATCACCATTATACTTAGCATAGGTAAGAATTAAAGATCCATGCATGGAGTTCCCTGGTGGCTCACTGGGTTAGGAATTGAGCATTGTCACTGTCGTGGCTGGGGTCCCTGGCCTGGAAACTTTCACATGCCATGGGTGCAGAGAAAAAAAAAAAAAAGCACCCCCCCCCCACAGACAAAACAAGATTCATGAACAATGCAGGGGGAAGAAAACCAATTTTTTTTTTAATCTCTATAAGGTCTTTTGTAAGAACATTGGCCAAACAGGATGATTCAGCTGAAATTTAAATAAAATTCACAGCAGTGTTGGAAGGAACACAAATACGGTAGCGAAAAGTATATTCCCCTTGAATAAAACAATGTAAACCTGTTTTGATGATTCTGGATACACCAAAGCTATCATATTGCAATGCAAAACTAAATTGGAAAAACCGGAGAAACCCTTTCACATGAAGAAGACATTTGTTTTGTTCTTTCTCACCTTTAACCTAACACTCATTTACCCAAATCCCTTTACAGTTTCCTCTCAAAAAATAAGAACATATGGAGTTGGAGTATATTTTCTTGTGCCAAATTCTAAGAGGCTAGGATTGGAGAAGGAAAACACATTAGAAGGGAAGCACGATGTTTGGACTTTTTAAATTCCAAAAATTAGCTAACACTCCACAAATGACTCTACTAAATCTTAGCTATATTGTGAAATGAATCTGTAAGTAAAGTTGGGGTGGTTGTAAGGCCTGTCTGACCTCTTCATACATTACAAGTCACCTGCTATCTTTGATAGAAAAAGTCTGGGGTCTGTCTGCCTGCTGCTTGGTCTTAATGTGGCATTTTTAGAGTCACTACTAATTGCATTTTTATGTTTGAAAGAGGAAATAGTAAGAAATCAAATAATATTTCTTATGAATTCTTGGTTTTCAGAACTGTCAGACTTACCTGTGAAGGAATGGTGGTTTCTTAGGTTCCTTAGAGGTCCCCAAATAGGAGGATTTACACCTGAAGGGCTAACTGGGGAGGGGAGTGGGGCGAGGCTCATCCCTGAAGCATTCACCAAGAAGTTACCTAGAGGATGTTATTAGAACTCCCTCTGGAGGTGGTTACAAAAGTCACATCCTAATGAACAGGATCTTAATGTATGGGTTGATCATTAGAAGCTCACAGTGTCTTTTAGTAAATGTAAAAGCGCATAGTACCAATTTTGACATTGGGAGTAGTTCTCAGGCAGCTGAAACTACATTCCCACATTCTTTGTAATAAAAGATCTCTTATCTTATCTCTTTGTAATAAAAGATCTGCTTATCTTATCCTCAGCTGGAATAACTTTCTGTCTTCTGAATCCCCATGGCTGTTTCTCTGCCTCTTTCATGATCCTTGTCTCCTTTTATAACTTTTCTATTTCTTTTAAGGACAGTAAGTATCTGAGGACAACCTTCATGTCAATTCACTTGATTTCTCCAGTTGCAATCTGTAAATATTTGTGTTCATAGATAAAATGTAGTGAAGACTTGTTGAATAAACACCAAACGGTGATGATAAATAGAGTGTTGCGAATTAGTGGTTTTTCATGTAAACTGTACTTTACCTCATTTTCACTGGTAATATAAGGTAATTTCATCTCATGAACTAAAGTGCAACTTGCAGGGGAATCAGCTTTTAGACTCTCAGATCTAATGAACAGTTAGTTTACATGAAATTAGTTCAAGTAGACGTATTAGCTTGGACCACTTGTTTAGTTTATGATTCTTAATAACTATTAACTCATATACTATTTCCTTTTAGGGTCTTGTCTACACTAGTATTTGAAATCAGAGTCAAATCCTAGTATTTCTGGCTAGGTTTATAAGAATACTATTATAGATAACAACAAAAATAGGACAATAGTCTTACATCTTCTGTATGATTAAACCAATCTTTCTTTTCAAAACTCCATTAACCTTTTATGCTTGACATTTAAAAATTGTTGATTATGACAAAAAAATTAAAGAGCCCTAAGTCATGCCTTTCTGCATGGAAATACTAACAATCAATAGAAAAATAGCAAAAGGTTATTCAAGGGTGTAGGGAATCTGTCTGAGACTGTGTCCCAATCTCCTTGCTGTAGACTCTGGCCTTGAGTCATTTGGTTGGACAGCCAAAGCAAAGTAAACTTTGGGCTCAGCTTACTTAAGCAGTTCATGCTTGGACTTGAGTTAATGCTCCCACAGTAACTTTAGTTTCCATGAGGTATAACCAGTAACCTGGTTTCCAAATTTCCAGTGTCTTCCTAATCGAGAAATATGAAAACAGCTAAAATTTGATGATGAAGACATGTTGCACCAGAGAATTGGACTACTGTACAGTAGACTTCCTAGACCAGGTCCCAGTAAATATAAAGACCCTAAGCAGAGTCACTAATTCCCTCAAGAGCCAAACTGCAGCTGGGCCAGCAGAGAAAATTAGCAGGCTCTGTCCAGCAGAGAGAGTAACGACCCCAAGACACATTTTTACTGGTGGATAGCAGCAGAGCAAGAGTATCCATGCAGGTGAGAGGCCAAGAAATACTAGAGAGAAGCACAAAAATAATAGATGCAGATCAAAGCTTCTCTTCCCCATGCTGGGAGGCCTCATGAGTCATATGAGGGGGAAAAGCATTAAACTATGAGGATTGAGCATTTACCTAAAAAGAAAGATCAACTAAGACTTTATTGAAATAATTGAATGTTCTATGTCCAAAATTCCTCTTTCAAGGAAAATCATTCTTCACAAGTCTACATGTAATTATATCTTGACGTAACAACTAATATGATGATTAAAGCTGTTGGTCATTAACATTTTTCTGAAAAGATAAGAGATAAATATACTATATATATCATATATTTTTCTAAAAATATGAGGTAAATATTGCATATATATGTTGCCATAAACATGCAAAGAATGAATAAATAAAAGCACATAAAAGCACTTTATTTATCAGGTGGGCAAAGACCCTACTGATTAGGGGGAGAAAAGGCCATATAAGTTCTTTAATTTGTCATTCTGAAAATGTTTTTTTGTTGAGTTGGTTTATTGACATGGGTAAAACTATCCTATAATATTATTCTCTCATGTTTTATGACATTTATTCCTAAATACATGTTATTGTCAAATTCTTCATTAAATATATTGGTTAGAAGAAATCACAATTATTTATTTATTTATTTATTTATTTATTTATTTATTTATTTATTTATTGTTTTTTTAGGGCCACACTCACAGGATATGGAGGTTTCCAGACTAGGGGTCAAATGGGAGCTACAGCTTCCAGCCTACACCACAGCCACAGCAACGTGGGATCTGCACCTCATCTGTGACTGAACCACAGCTCACGGCAATGCCAGATCCTTAACCCACTGAGCGAGGCCAGGGATTGAACTGGCATCCTCATGGACACTAGTTGGGTTTGTTAACCACTGAGCCATGACAGGAACTCCAGAAATTAAATTTTAATGTGTAGTTAAGAAATTGTATTTCTTCCCTTAAGATGATATTTTGGGTTCATTATAAAATTTGAATTTGCTCATTAATGTTATGATCATTGATGTACCACAATGACCTCATGGAGGTTTTTTACAATCAACTTCAACATTATATACTCTGTACAAATGCCTTTGGTAGCTGCAATTCTCTCTGACTTTTTAAAATTCAGGTTGAACAAATACAATTAGTTTTATAGTAGATTCACTATAAAAAACATACTTTAAAAACTTGTTTTATCATATCTCTGCTCAGGTGACTGGGACTCCTGTGGAAGACGAAAGCAGTTACAGAGAATTTATAAAGCCGCCTTTTCACAATTTATTTATATTTTATGGTTGTAAAGTGCACACATTTGCAGCTCTCAGTTTGACAGTTACTACCATCTGTTGAATATTTATTAGATCCCAGAATCTAGTGTGATGAATGTATTAAAATAGATATACATATTTATTATCAAGGAAAATTAAAGCTTCTTTAATACTTATGATATCTCTGTGCTAGAGATATTATAATTTATTTCTTAGGGATGAAAACCCTGAATATTGAAGAAATTAGACATTTTTTTCCAAGGATGTAGAGCTAGGTTTCAAGATAAATTATTATTCTTTTAGATATTTCTGGGCTGATTCTGCAAACAATTCACATCACATGGGTTTAGATGTTTAATGGGTATTTATGTTTCAGCCAATTTTCAAAATTGCTGAATTTGGGTGTGTGTCTTCATTATACATAAATAAACACTATATATACACACATGTATATACACATGCATATGCATTATATGGTGTGTGTATATAGATATAATATATATGTAAAGTGTATATATTGTGCAGATATTCCAAGCTAAAAGGATGGAGTCTGGAACTAGTTTAATAGTGTGATAGTACAGGATGAGATAAAATGCGGTCAGAATCATTACTTGTTTTTCTTGCATCTTGCAACTCCAAGTCATAGCACTTCCCTAAAGTTGAAATTTTTATATGAGAAATAAATTAATAAAACTTGTTTTTAGCTTTTAAGAGAAGACATCTCCCAGGGAGTTCCCTGGCAATCTAGTGGTTATGACTCAATGCTTTCACTGCTGCTGCTCAAGTTCAAACCCTGATCTGGGAACTGAGATCCCACATCAAGCTGCTGCTGCTCACTGTGGCCAAAAAACAAAACAAAATAAACAAACAAAACCCCAAATCAAGAAAAGAGGTTGCAAATTTGTTGCAAATTTCTTTGAAGTTCTTTTCAATAGCAAGAATTCCTTTCTTTCCTCCTTCTCTCCTCCTCTTCATCCTCCTCCTCTTTCTTCTTCCTCATGTAGAAAAATTGGACCTTTAAGATAGTTAAAAAGTCAAGAAGGTAATATTTGGTTAAGGGAGGTAGTGGGAATGAAGGGGAGAAATCATGGATGACAGAAATTTCTGGAATGTGTACACAGCTGAAAGAGGGTGTAAAATATGATAAAAAGGATTAAGGCAGAGGGTTTTAAATGACTTTAGGGGGAAAATTTTGGAGAACTTCAGATTCTTCTCCATATACACCACCAAATCAACCTTAGTAGGGTGAATGGAGATTGGTGAGAGTATGAAAAAGATCATTGCAGCTGCCTAGCTGTCAATACAAAACATTCTCTTCCTCTGTATGTGATTGATGTACATGTCTCATCTCAGTGGAACATGCTGACTGGTTGTAGCTCTGAAAAGGGAAGAGGGGAGCAAATTTTCTCGTAGCTCTTCTATGCCTGGGTGAGGTCAGTTCAGAGAAAAGGGACAGAAAATCATGCCTAAGCTGCATCCTCGAATCCAATTTCACCTGCAACAGAGCATAATATTAACACCTGCATCATTTGTATAGTCTTTACTTGATCCAGCATCCAGAAGAAGGGTGATTCAATGGCCCTTTGGACCTCCAACAATGGTGAAGCCAGGAGTATCTCAAATCTTTAAACTTGTAACAAAATGAATAATTATTCTTACTTCTATAATTTCCACTGTGACATTTATTGAATAACTACTGCGTGTCAATCTAATGTGAGTCAGGACACGTCCTTAAAAAAATCTACTAAGAATATTTAACTGAAGAGTATTTAATGAAAAGACAGAATACAAGTAAGTGAAAATCAGTCGAGAAGCTGAAGCACTTGGAGGCTAATTGCAGAAAGGAATTTCCATCCTAGTCCCAAAGCAGCCAGGGCAGAGGCTACTTTCAGGAATCCAGTGAGAGCTAGAACCAGGAAGAACGCTACTCAGAAGCAGTTTTCCTTGTGAAACTGGGGGAAAATACAAAACCAAATTGGGCTACTATTTTCTTCCTCCTACTTCTGACATGCTCCTGGTTTCTCCCAAGGTCCAAAGTTAGATGGAAAGTAGGCACCAAAAGAGCTCTGTTGATGGAATCTAAGGATGAAATTCCAGGTAGAGAAAGCAAAGTAGAGAAGAAAGACAACAAGTTTGGGTGGGGAAGGCTGATAAAGGAATAATCACCAGCACATTTATATTATCACTATATCTACAAGGTTCCCTTTGTGGATATAAAGTTAATATTCAAAATGTAAAGAACAAGGCTCAGAGTCAGGAAATAATTAGCTCAAATTCTAAAATTGTTAATTGATATTCCAATGGTTTTCCACACTCCAAAACTTATTCTGTATACCGTGCAGTTTTCTAACTTGTTTGTGGTAAATAAGATAACTTACTATTTCCCCCAAGTCAAGTCTCAAATTATCAGACATTAAAATAAAGAGAGAATCCCACTGTTTCATCACTTCAGGAGATTTCCTTCCTTGATGACACTGGGGAGTGGCAAAAAATTCATGTCCTCGGTGAGCCTAAGTTTTAAAACAAAAAAATTATAGTGGTTGCTTATAGTCTGAATGACATTCTGCTAGAAATAATTGAACCATAGGGAGTTGGTCCCTCTGTGACAAATCTGTTATAAACTCGAGTTTCTTCACATCTGTACTGTCATTGGGAGATCACTCTTCTTTCATAGGTAGGATTAGTAATTGTTAAAACATATTTTGAAATTAGAGATAACATTTTAATTAATATGGATAAAATTATGGTCCAAAACACATTCTGGTGAATTAGCAAATGTGTTGATTTAAATGTTGCCATTCTTTTCAGAGTACAAATATTTTTACCTATACAGTGAAGTAGGATCATAATGGAAAAAGAAGTAGATGAAAGGCCACCTGACAGAGCCTCAAGGTGAAGGTGATCTTTAAGGATGCAAAGCCTGTTTGTCCCATGAGCCACTTCTCTCCACTTACTAATGCTTCTTTCTCAGCTTTCCTTGCTCAGTAAGTTAGGACATTGTGTTGTATTTTATCAGGTAAGGTTATTACCATACAGTACTCCATTAAATGATCTATTATGTTCATTGTTTGCACTGCTTCATTCCTCACAGTGAAAATGGGTGAATATATTAATTATTTTGACTCTTTATTAATGATTTAATAATTAGAAATATTGAAAATACACCCCTAGAACCAAAAGAATGTTTACTTACTATGACAACTATAATTTTATGAACGTAGAAAACCAGAGAACGATTATGATTTCATTGATTTAAGTGATTTGTCTTGCATTTTGTCACCCTGGTTAGTAAGTCCAAAGTCCTCAATTGCAGAATGAGATAATGCAAAGGGGTAAGAAAGCTGGAGTAATTCATTTACAATTACAAGCTGGAGTAATTCATTTACAAAGGACTTACAGGAGTGCCCACTGTGGCGCAGCAGAAATGGATCCAACTAGTAACCATGAGGTTGCCTGTTCGATCCTTGGCCTCACTCAGTGGGTTAAGGATCTGGCATTGCCATGAGCTGTGGTATAGGCTGCAGACACTGCTCGGATCCTGCATTGCTGTGGCTGTGGCATAGGCCAGCAGCTAGAGCTCTGATTGGGCCCCTAGCCTGGGAACCTCCATGTGCCATGGGTGCAGCCCTAAAAACCGAAAGCAAAAAAAGCGAAACAATAAAAAAAGGCCTTACAAAATGACCTATGTCCATTTAAGCTCTATAGCTATTAACAAGAGTCAGAGTAACATTGACATAGCTGGTTGTTGGCTATTGAAGGAAAATACAGATTTTTTTCCATGATGGTCTTCATGGTCATTTTTATACTGCACAAATGTTGGGAGATAGACTCTATATGATTTTCTTATATACTGCCTCAGTTGTATGGGTAATGAGATTATTATTATCAATATGATATTTTACATGTTTTAAAGAACTTTAATTCAGGTTATGTTTTGCATGAATTAACTTGAGGTAGAATTACAAGGATAGTCATTAGGATTTGGGGATATATATGTCAATCTTTTTTTAAATAATTGTCAGCTACTCAACCAGGGAGACTTTTAATACTTTATTTGTCCCCTAATCAGTATCCCCCCCTTGAAAATGTAATACCTTGAAAATGTGTAAGTATATACCTATACACATATATATTATGTATTGTTTATGTACTACATGTTTATTTTTATACAAAAAACAGTGATTTTTGTGTCCCATGTACCAAGCTTTGACCCTAACAATTCTCTATATTATACAAACCCAACCCTCTCCTGAGCTGAGTCTAAAAATTTAAGTAAGATTTGGTATATGAGGGCCATTGAGATAGATTAAGTGTGGTGAAAAGGTGTTTGCACTACAGGATGAAGGACCTGCTTGAAAATGATCTTGATTTTAAAAGGGCAGGTAGACAGACCCTGTTTCTATAAGGATCTGTATCACATGTCAGTTCAACTTCCTTTTATTTTATTCAGCTGTGAAAGCACCAGAGCTTCAATGACCTATGCTTTAGATACTACAGCAAAAGGTATATTTAAAAACAAAGTATCATAATTCCAAAGAAAAGCAACGTTTAAGGGGACCCTAAGTAAACAATTTACAATAGTGGTATTTGCAGAAAAGATGAAGCCTTTTCAAATATGGAAAGATTTGCAGAAAAGCATTTACATCTATAACTTATTTTATATAAAGGAGCTATATATTAATTTAGATATTGAATACATCAATTACATGCTTACTAGTTTCTTTTGTCTTTCCTTTTTTTTTTTTCTTTCCCATTTTTTCTAATGGCTGTATCAGCAGCATATGGAAGGTCTTAGGCCAGGAACTGAGTGTGAGCTGTAGCTTTGACCTAAAATGCAGCTGCCCCCATACCAGATCCTTTAACCCACTTCCCAGGGCCAGGATCTAACTCACATCTCTGCAGCAACCTGAGCTGCTGCAGTCGGATTCTTAACCCAACAAGCCACAGTGGAGACCCCTAGGTTATTTTTTGATGCCACACATATTTACAAGTTTGAGGACAGTATGTATTAGATGACATGATGTGCATAGCAGCAAAATAACAAAAGACAAATGCCATGTTTATTTCCTCTACTTTAGACCTCATTTGACGCTAAGCAAATAATGTTAAAGAACAACTACACAGCGGTGACTGAGTTTATTCTCCTGGGACTGACAGATCGACCTGAGTTGCAGCCTCTCCTTTTTGTGGTATTCCTCATCATCTACCTTATCACAGTAATCGGCAATGTCAGCATGATTTTATTAATCAGAAGTGACTCAAAACTTCACACTCCGATGTACTTCTTCCTCAGCCACCTTGCCTTTGTAGATCTCTGTTACACCACTACTGTCACTCCTCAGATGCTGGTTCATTTCTTATCCAAGAGAAAAACCATTTCCTTTCTTGGTTGCTTCATACAGTTCCACTTTATCATTGCCCTGGTGATCACAGATTATTATTTGCTCACAGTGATGGCTTATGACCGCTACATGGCCATTGGCAAACCCTTGCTCTATGGGAGCAAAATGTCCCAAAGTGTCTGCCTCGCTCTTGTTGCTGCTCCTTACATTTACGGCTTTGCCAATGGTCTAGCACAGACCATCCTGATGCTCCGCCTCTCCTTCTGTGGACCCAATGAAATCAACCACTTCTACTGTGCTGACCCACCTCTCTTAGTCCTGGCCTGCTCAGATACGTATGTCAAAGAGACTGCCATGTTTGTGGTGGCTGGTTTCAACCTCACCTGTTCTCTCACCATCATCCTCATCTCCTACATTTTTATTTTCACAGCTATTCTGCATATCCGCTCTGCCGAGGGGAGGCGCAAGGCTTTCTCCACCTGTGGGTCCCACCTGATGGCTGTCACTGTGTTTTATGGGACACTGTTCTGCATGTATCTGAGACCTCCTTCTGAGGCATCTGTAGAACAAGGGAAAATTGTAGCTGTTTTCTACATCTTTGTGAGTCCCATGGTAAACCCTTTGATCTATAGCCTTCGGAACAAAGATGTTAAAGGAGCAATAAGGAGAATGTTTCAAAGGAAATTGTTTGTCAAATAGGGTAAACATTTTGATCACAATTATGTAACATATCTGTATTCCCTGAACAATATGTGAGCGCGTTAAATTAAAAAATCACCTTTCGTCACTGGGTATTATTTTGTCATTTGTAATTTGCCTATAAGGTTTAGATGAATGTGTCAAATCATTAGCTCATGTTGTCTCAAATAAAAGAAATACCACATAGAAATTCAAAGATAAGTCCAGAAAGTATTATGATTGCTCTATAAAATCAGTAAATGACAAGTAATTCTATCCAGAGTACTCATATGTGTACCGAGTTATAAAACAAGGAATTATCAAATAATGCTACAGCATTGACAATTTAGATTTTCAGGTTTTAATGATTCTCAAACTATTTTCCAGAAGCTTCTCAACTATAACATGCATTATTTTGTTTTTTTTTTTCCTTGTAGTCAAGTTATATAACAATGAAAATCCTGAGGAATCTCAGGTTACTACTCCAAGAAGGGTTTTGATGAAAATGCCAAACTTCCTTTGCATTTTTTAATTTTAATTTTTATTTATTTTTCTTTTTTTATGGCTGCTCCTGCAGCATATGGAAGTTCCCAAGATCATATTCAAATCAGAGCTGCTGCCGAGACCCACATCACAGCCACAGCAACATTGGATCCAAGCCTCAGCTGTGACCTATGCCACAGCTTGTGACAATCCCAGATCTTTTGCCCACTGAGCAAGGCCAGGGATTGAACCCAAGTCCTCATGGACACTGAAAGGTTATTGTTATTAACCCACTGAGCTGCAAAGAGAACTCCTGAATTATTTTTAATTGTTTCTTTTTTTTCTCTCTTTCTTTCAGCCATACCCTCGACATATGGAAATTCCTGCAGCAAGGATGGAATCTGAGCTGCAGCTGCAACCTATGCCACAGCTGTGACAATGCTATGTTCTTAACTCCCGTGCCACAGGAGGAGCTCCAAATGCTTTCTTTTAATTTTTTTCTAATCAATGTGTTTCCATGTCTTAAAATTGATTTTGTGGTTTCAGCTTTTGTTTATTTTTGGTTATGAACTCTTTCCAATACACAGCCAAACATGTAAACTAGTATAAAGACCACTAGTATAAGCATAATTAATCATTTATGTCTTCACACAACATCACTTTTGTTTCAGATATTTTAGAAACTCAGATATTGCACACCCCTTCATGTCATGAAACCCTTTTTGTCGTCTTTGACATCTTCTCCTGAGCCATTTAAGATGGAGTAGCCTGTGTTGGTGGAAAGCTCTGAAAAGAGATGGAAGTTGAGCAGAGCAGGGCTCAATTACATCAATCTACTTGATTTTTTTTGTTGTTGTTCTTTTTTCAGATCTTCAGTATCTCTACAAATATTTTATTGTTTCATGTACAAAACCTGAGAGAAATGTTTGTGGATTTGTGTCTTTCTTTTTGTAATTTTTTTTCTTTAAGCATTGAGGCTATATTATTAGATCAGGTCAGGTACTGAAATAATATTATTCCTTTTATCATTTATAGTTTCTATCCCGTCTCTGATGCTTAAAATCTAAAAGTCTTTCCTGATATTTGTAGATCTTCAGGCAGTATTTTTTAGTTGTTTTTGGTTAGTTGGCACCTGTTATATGCATTTCTACCCTTTGTTAAATTTAAGTTTAGTTGATTGACAATATTATATAAGTTTCAGGTGTATAACACAGTGATTCACAATTTTTAAAGTTATACTCCATTTATAGTCATTATTAAATATTGGCTATATCCTTGTGGCATACAATATACCTTGTAGCTCATTTATTTTATTACCAGTAGTTTGTACCTATTAATTCTCTAAACCTATCTTGTCCCTCCCCCTTCCTTCTCCCCACTGGTAACCACTAGTTTCTTCTCTGTATCTGCAAATCTATTTCTCTTTTTTAAAGTTACTATTTTGTTTGACTTTTCAGATTCCACTTATAATGATATTGTACAGTATTTTTTTTTCTTTTATTTAACTCATTTACCTATGAAAAACACACTTTTATTTTCAGGCCCTGAGTCCTTTTAATCATGGAGTTTCTTATTTTATTGTGAATATTGATACTTAGGAATAGAATACTTCCTAACAGTGTATTTTGTGCTTTCTACAAAATTTTCCTATGCCTTTTTACCTATTACCTACTCTAAATTAAATTGCATTTTCTAAGTTTCTTTTCTTTTTACTTCCTCTTTGATTATTACATATTTGATTTTAATAAATTCCCTTAAATTTTAATATCCATACTCAACTCTCTGTTAATTGGTAAGTCTACTTTGCTATGAAATAATAAAATAAATTTAGAATATTTTTAATCTAGTTATATCCTGCTTCTAATTTATGTGCTGTCATTTGTAACTTTAGAATAAATCATTCATAATAAATTATTATTTAATCATGAATTTTATAAATTATATATACTTACAATTATACTTGTACTTAATATTATACAATATCACTGTTCCTTTAACTTTGGTGAACTTGTCAGTGATTCTCTCACTGCACTGCTTTGCACCCAAGCCTCATTCATGATTTAGTTTTCTCTGTGTGATATGAACCCTTAATCAGTTCCTTCAGTGAGAGTTTTTCTGTTTTCACTTGTCTGATAATTTCTTGTCTTAACTTTCATCCTCAAAGAAGAATTTATTTGGGTATGAATGTAAACAGACAGATAATTGTTTTCAGTACTTAAAAGTATTTCATTTTCTGACTTCATTTAATTTTGTTATACAGATAGTGGCACTACCATTTTATTTCTTATTTCTCTGTCTTTTTTTTTTAATTTCTGATTGTCAGTTTCAGTTTTTGCCTTGTTGGAATTTAGTTGTATTTATGCTTCTGCATTTTCAGTGCCTCCTTGGCTGATCTCTCAAAATCCTATCCTTTTAGTGTATGTTCTCACAACATTCTATAACTTTGTAGAACTGTCCACAACTATAATTTCAACATTACATGTATGACTGATTTATTGTTATATTATACCCAGGGTTGTCAGCTTCCTAAGGGCCAGGTGTATGTATGGCTTTGCTCACTGGTCAAAGTTAGCATTTTCCCAAAAACCTAAGATGTTAATGGTTCTTAGTAAACATCTATTGACCTAGAAATCACCATGCCCCTTGCATTATAGCTATTTGAGTAGTATAAGCTCTACTACCTTTCACTTTCCAACATGACTTTCACTAATTATTGATAATCTAAAACCTGATTTTACAACTTGCATGGCTCACCCCCCCACCACAAAACCAAAACACTTTAAGGACACAAACCATCTTTTGACTTTCTCTTACACACCTCTGCATTTATAGTATGGGGTTTTCTCTGAATATTTGTTAACTATGTGGATGAATGAATGAATGAATGAATGAATTACTGGTTGAACGAATGCTGCTGTACTCAGAGAGTCCATAGCATTGTGTAAGCTTGTCACATTTCTTTCCTAACCAATGTGATAACAAAAGATTATTGATTGGCCTAATTGAACCTCAACCTTACAATTTATTAGCTATACATATCAGGCAAATTAATTAACCTCTACTGGCTTCAGTTTCTCTTCTATAAAATGAAGGAGATAACACTAAAAACCCACAGAATTTGTGAAGATTAATTCAGCTAATACTTGTACAGTCATCAAGCGAATAATGCCTGGCACATATTAAGTATTCAATGCCTATTACCTATATCTAATTATTATTCCCACTTGTCTTCTTTCCTGTGTTTTTTAAACAAGAGAGTCTCTCATCCCATATTATCGCCTTACTGAGTTTCATTTTTGAGGAATGAAGAAATGCATTCAATAATAAGTAGAGTTATCTGAGGGAGGATAACCAAAATTTGTGGTACCTTCCCTGAATTAACTGCACGTTGCACACTCCTTAAATTATTCAGGAGGAATTTATTGATCAGCTATTATCTTCAGGTGTGTGCTAGCTGTGGCAATCACAGTCTTTTCTTGCAAGAGTTTGTGATCTGGTGATGGCAATAGACATGTTAGCGGATAACTAAAACAGACTGTGTGAGCCGATAACTAAAACAGTATGTTAGCCAACAGTGGTGCAGAGTGGTAAGACAGCATGGAAGATGGAGGTCAAACCCAGTTCTGTGGAGGCAGAGAAAGGATCACTGGAGAAGACTTCAATTTGAGCCTTTTAGTCAGTGCCAGGACACACTGGAATCTGATGAGGAGAAGGAAAGCTAATGAAGTATTTAAAAAATGGCGAATGGGTGAAGGACAAGCTATGACTTTAGATTGAGAGATGGAAGCTACCTGCAGTTGACACAGTCATCAGCTGGGTATGTGAAGGCAAGAATTCAAATCCTACCCTGTCTCTTTCAAGCCATGTGGCACAAGGTTTACTGTTCCTTAGTGGAACCTCTGGCTCTTTAGCTGAAAGTGCAGGTTGGAGTCCCTACCTCTAAGAGTTACTTTGAGGAATCAATTAAATTTCCTACATAAAAGGTGTTTGCCAATCACCTTGTCTGTGTCACATTCCCACGCGTACCTGACCCTACCTAAGACATTGATGTTCATCAGGAAAGACATTTATAAAAGTTCTGGATATTGGAAAGGAGAGTTTTGGTTTAAAGAAAAAGAAGGATTCCCGTTTTCACTTGGTGGGTTAAGAATCCAACATAGTGTTTGTGAGGATGAGGGTTCACCTCGTGGCCTCACTCAGTGGGTTAAGGATCTAGAATTACTGCAAGCTGTGGTATAGGTTGCAGATGCAGCTTGGATCTGGCTTTGTGGTACCACTGATGTAGGCCTGCAGCTGCAGCTCTGATTAGACCTCTAGCTTGGAAACTTCCATATGCTGTAGGTGCAGCTGTAAAAAGAAAAAAAAAAATCATAAAACATCAGACAATCATCAAAATTTCAAGTTGAAATTTCATGTGTGCATTCCACATAAGCTCCTTGGGCAAATAGTTATATGAAATGATGGAGAATACAACTGAGGCCTGTGATTTGCTTTCTGATCCCAAGTGTTCCAATTAATCCTGAGAATGGTTAGTCCCATGTCATACTCATTTATGTTGCTCTTACATCTTCCTGAGATTTGCTTTAAAAGCAGCTTCCTACTTCCCATTCCCTACTAGAAATGCGACTACGTTTTTCAGCTTATAGAGGACCAATGAACTTCCTTAATTAGAGGTTGAGAAAATAGGTGCCTATTCAAAGCAGAAGTAAGTCTATGTTTCTACCTTTATTTTTAGTCAAAGGGAGATTGTAGTAAAGTTTCAAATGGAGGCCCACGAATTTTACCCTCTTTGCTCAAAATATGCTTTTAGTAGGAGAGTTTGAACCACAACTGATTTCCAAGACAACAGGCTTATTGAAATTGCTATTGAATTTCCCAGAAATATTTTATAGTTGTGTCACTGGTAGCAAAAGAATAGAGAAAGGCAAACATTCTGCAGACCCCTCACAAATGTGAGGACATTTTCAGGCATTGGAGAGAGCTAAGTTCTTATTGTTAGAAATACACACAAGTTTTTTTGTTGTTGTTGTTAGAAACAGGCAATATATGAGCTCCTTATATATTGTTTTGTGGATTTTTAATGTAAGATATTGCAATTGTACATTTATTTTAGTTGATAATCTATAGTTTCAATAGGTTTTCATAGTTTGGAATTTAATAAAAGAAGTGTAAGGACAATATTCCAATGAATTCTTGCTAAAAGTTTGCTGTTAAGCTTATTTCCCTTTTTTTCCTTCTGAAACAAACAAAGTCTTTTTTCATTTCCTTGTAATTAGAAAATTATTCTAGACAGCTAGTCCATTAAACTGAGTTCCACTTTAGTATAATCTTGCAAGGGCTTAACCCTTGTCATCAGGCTTCTTTCTCCTTCTCTCTATCCTTTTCTTTTGCCTGTTTCCTAGGACTCTCTCCCCCTCCCCCTTCCACCCTGGCCTACAGCCCCACTTAACCCCCCAGCCACTTGCCAGTAGGCAAGTACAGAGATACAGATATCTAAAGGTACATTCCCAGAATCACACTATAAAAGTCATAATCACACAGGTAAGAGATAGGAAAATAATAGTGGTTCAGAAATAAGAAAGCTGAAATAATGGCTCAGTAGAAATAAAACATTAGTTTATGGTAATATTCATTGAATGGCATCTGGAAGTGTAGAGAAAAATCCTTTCACAGTCAGTGATAAGATGTTCACCTTCCCAGTCTGTTTTGATTGCTTATGTTTCTGGTGAAGAAAGTGCCCATCACCAATGCCAGTGCACTGACAGAATTCATCCTCCTGGGGCTCACATATTGCCCAGAACTCCAGCCTCTCCTCTTTATGCTGTTCCTGGTCATTTACCTCGTCACCATCCTAGGCAACCTGGGCTTGATGGTGTTAATCCAACTGGATCCTCGCCTTCACACCCCCATGTATTTATTCCTCACCAACTTAGCCTTTGTGGACTTGTGCTACACCTCAAATGCAACCCCACAGATGCTGACTAATCTTTTCTCAGAGAAGAAGACCATCTCACTTGCTGGCTGCTTTGCACAGTGTTACACTTTCATAGCACTGCTCCTCTCTGAGCTTTACATGCTGGCAGCCATGGCCTATGACAGCTATGTGGCCATATGCGACCCTTTGCACTACAGTGTTAAGATGTCCAGGTGTGTCTGCTTGTGCTTGGCCACATTTCTTTATGCTTATGCCTTCTCAAATGGCTGTTCCAGGCCATCCTGACCTTCTGTTTCACCCTCTGTAGATCCAATGTCATCCACCATTTCTACTGTGCTGACCCACCACTCATTAACTTTCTTGCTGATACTTATGTCAAAGAGCATGCCATGCTCATATCAGCTGGTTTCGACCTTTCCAACTCCCTCACCATCACCCCGGTGTCTTATGACTTCATTATTGCCACCGTCCACAGGATCAAATCAGCAGAGGGAAGGCACAATGCATTCTCCACCTGTGGTTCCCACATGATGGGAGTAACCCTCTTTTATGGCACCCTCTTCTGCATGTATGTAAGACCACCCATAGAGCAGACTGTTGAAGAATCCAAAATCATAGCTGTCTTCTACACCTTTGTAAGTCCACTGCCTTATCCGTTGATCTATAGCCTGTGGAACAAAGATGTAAAACAGGCCTTGAAGAGAGTGCTCAGTAGAAATGTGGTCACTAAGACAGCAATGCCTCCAATTTTCAATAAACCATAATTCTAATCCTTTGTCTCAAACATATTTGGATTTGTGTGATGAGTTTTCAAGTTCTTTCTGGCCATGTTTCAAATATCCTTGGGTCTGCAAGTAAACGGTCTGCACTTATTTATTATTCTAGATCCTTGCCCTTAATATGCTGTCCATCGATCAGTAGAAATAGCACTAGTTTGGATATTTCAGAAATGAAGAATTGCATTTTGCTCCTCAGATCCACTATATTTAAATCAATATTTTAACTGAATCTTAGGTGTTTTGTATACACATTACATTTGGAGATGCCTTGCTCTAAGTGAAAATTACACTTGGTATTCCCTGGAGCACTGGCATGCTCCTACTATTTAAAATGATAAACAGAATAAACATGCTCTCAGCTTAGTTCCTTATATTTATTCTATTTTTGTTACCATAAATTTTGGGATGTCTGGGAATCTAAGAAGTACAGCCTTCTGTAGGCATCCCCTGACTTACCAAGTAAAACTAGTAATTTTGGTTCATGATAGTAATTTTCTGTTTTTTAAGAGTAGTCTTTTATTGGTCTGTATGGAATAGGAAGTGAGACTAATAGAATAATCACTCTTTTCCTAGACCTGTGTTTGTGGATATAGTGTGTGGTCTTTATCTATAGGGACCTACCTCTTCCCTCAGACCTCCAAGCTTGGATCAAGGAACTCAGATCTAGGAACACAGTGAATGTTTTCTGTGTGCTTGGACTTGAAAAATTTAGAACTTACTAGGGTTTTCCTTTTACCTTCTTTTCTAGTTTTTTTTTTTTTAATAAATTTGGATAATTGATTTGTCTTGCTTCTTTTCTTATACAAAATTTTATATATTTTGCCTACATTGTGCATTCTCTGAAACCCCTCATTTTTGTATGTTTTATCCCTTAGCTTGAAATATTTTATTATTTGTCCAGTGCCTTTGTTAACCTGTGCACTGTTTAGAAGATGGTGCTTAATGAACATATATTTGTGATTTTAAAAGATTTTTCATGGTTCTATATTTACAATTTAGATCTATTTTTCAGAGAACATATGCCTTATGATTTTAATATTGAAAATGTATAGTGAGACTGTATACTATAAAAATACTGAGCATGTTCCCAAATTTATTGATATATAACTGACATGTAATATTTGTAAGTTTAGTATGATGTGATGATAGCTCAATGGGATGGTGTGATATATTTATATATTGAATAAGGATTATCACAATAATACTGGTTGTCACCTCTATCATCTCACCCAAGGACAATTTGTTGTTGTTTTTCTACAGTGGTGAAAACATTGAAGATCTATTCTCTTAGCACATTCAAATGTGCCACGCATTAGATAGTTAACTGTAGTCACTATGCTATACATTAGCTCCCCAGACTTCATTCATCTTATATCTGGAAGTTTGTACCCTTTGATCAGCATCTCCCCATTTCTCTCACCTCCAGGCCCTGACTGCCGTCTGTTAGACCAACGTTTTTAGAATCCACATAAACCTGAGATCATTCCTGTTTGTCTAACCTATTTCACCTAATATAATGTCCTCAAGGATCATTCATGTTGTAGCAAATGCCAATTTCCTTCTCTTTTTGCTGAATAATATTCCATTGTAAACACATTTTTTTAAGCATGTGTGTGGTTGCGTGTGTGTGTCTTTATACATTAATCAACTGATGGGCCCTTAGGTTGTCTCCATATCTTGGCTGTGGTGAAATGATCATGGTGCAAATAGCTCTGACATCAAAATTTTATTTACTCTGGATATACATCCAGAAGTGGATCTACTGGAGCATATGATAGTTCTATTTTTGATTTTTTAAGGAATCTCCATACCTCTACACTGTTTTCCATAGTGACTCTACCAATTTACATTTTCATCAATAGTATATTTGGGTTCTCTTTTGTCCACATTTTTTCCAGCACTTATTATCTCTTGCCTTTTTGATAATAGCCATTCTAACAGTGTGAGGTTATATATGCTATGGTTTTGATTTGTATTTCACTGATGATTGGTGATATTGAGTACCTTCTTCATGTACTTGTTGGCCATTTATATGTCTTCTTTGGAAAAATGTCTATTCTGGTCTTTTTCTCATTTTTAAAAATTGGATTATTTGGCTTTTTTTTGCAGTTTTATGAGTCTTTGAATATATATGTAAAAATAATGCATATATATTATTATTTATTCATTATGAATGGTTATAAATATTTGGGTTTTGATTTGCAAATATTTTCTCCCAAACCGTTTTTTTTTCCTTTTCATTTTGCTGGTGGTTTCTTTTGCTTTGCAGAGTTTATAAGTTTAATATAGTCTCATGTGGCTAATTTTGTTTTTGTTGCTTATGCCTTTTGTGTCGTATACAAAAAGCCATCTCCAAGACTAATGTCAAAGAGGGTTACACCTCTTCTAAGTATTGCATCATTGCAAATCTTAAGTTTAAGTCTTTAATCCATTTCAAGTAACATTTTTGTGAGTGATTTATGATGAGTCAATCTAATTTTTCAGCATGTGGTTGTCCGGCATTTCTACCATCATTCATTGAAGAGACTAACCTGTCTGTACTAAGTATTTCCAGCACTTTTTGAAATTTTCGTTCACCAAATGTGCATAGGTTTATTTATAGGCTTTCAACTGTGTTATTGGTCTATGTTTATGTTTTTATGTCCATGCTGTTTTCATTGTTAATTAATTAATCCATTAATTAATCCATTGTTTTCATTCATTGTAAAATAATTTCATATCAGGAAGTGTCATGTCATTGGCTTTGTTCTTTTCCATGCTGCTTTGACTATTCAGGATCCATTGTGGTTCCATATGAATTTAAGAGTTATTTACTGTTTCTGTTAAAACATGCCACTAGCATTTTTATGGGCACTGAATTGAATCTATAAATGGTTTTGAGTAGTACAAATATTTTAACAAATTTAGCCCTTCCAGGCCTTGAAGATGAGATTCTTTCCATTTATGTCTTCATCAATTTTTTTCATCCATGGCTAATTGTTTTCATTTTACAGATTTTTTTAACATCTTAAATTTATTTCTAAGTATTTTATTGTTTTGGGTGCTATTCTAAATGAGATTGTTTTCTTTATCAACTAGTTTATTGTTAGTATATAGATATGCAATTGAATTTTGCATGTTGATTTTGTGTCCATAAAGTTACTAAAATTTTTCATTTGTTCCAGAGTTTTCATTTAGTCTTTAGGGTTTTCTGCATATAAGATCAAATCATCTGCAATCAGAGACAATTTTATGTTTTGCTTTCTGATATTGGATGCTGCTTATGTTTCCCTAATTGCTCTAACTCAGACTTGTAATGCTATGTTGAATACAAGTGGTGCTAGTGTGTACCCTTCTCATTTCTTATCTTAGAGGAAAAGTTTTAAATATTTTGCCTTAAAGAATGATGTTAACTGGAGTTCCTGTCATGGCAGAGTGGTTAACGAATTTGACTAGGAACCATGAGGTTGCAGGTTTGATCCCTGCCCTTGCTCAGATGGTTAAGGATCCGGGGTTGCTGTGAGCTGTTGTGTAGGTTGCAGATGCGGCTTGGACCCCGAGTTGCTGTGGCTCTGGCATAGGCTGGCGGCTACAGCTGTGATTCGACCCCTAGTCTGGGAATCTCCATATGCCATGGGAGTGGCCCTAGAAAAGACAAAAAGGCCGAAAAAAAAAAAAAAAAGAATGATGTTAACTGTGGGCTTGTCATGTATGGTCCTTATTATATTGAGTTATATTCTTTTTATACCCAGTTTGTTGAGGTTTTATCATGAAAGGATTTTGAATTTTGTCAAGTGCTTTTTCTGTATCTATGGAAAAGATCATCTGATTTTAATTTTTGATTATATTAATTCACATATTTCCTCACAATCAACAGCTCTCTGTGGAGAAGGTATACTATTTTTTAAAAATTTTTTATTACTCAAATGAATTTATCACATCTGTTGGTATATAAAGATCGTAACAATCTGATTTCACAGGATTTTCATCCCAAAGCCCAAGCACATCCCTCCACCCCCAAAACTGTCTCCTCCGGAGACCATAAATTTTTCAATATCTGTGAGTCAGCATCTCTTCTGCAAAGAAGTTCAATCTGTCCCTTTTTCAGATTCCACGAGTCAGTGAAAGCATTTGATGTTGGTGTCTCATTGTCTGGCTGACTTCACTTAGCATGATAGTTTCTAGGTCCGTCCATGTAGCTAAAAAATTCCTTTTAATGGCTGAGGAATATTCCATTGTGTATATGTACCACATCTTCTTGATCCACTCCTCTGTCAATGGACATTTAGGTCATTTCCATGTTTTCGCTATTGTAAATAGTGCTGCAATGAACATTGGAGAACATGTGTCCTTGCGATTCATGGTTTTCTCTGGGTAGATGCCCCGGAGTGGGACTGCTGGATCAAATGGCAGTTCTATGTTTAGCTTTCTGAGGAATCTCCATACTGCTTTCCACAGTGGTTGCACCAATTTACAATCCCACCAACAGCGTACTAGGGTTCGTTTTCCTCCACACACTCTCCAACACTTATTGTTTATAGACTTTTTGATGGTGGCCATTCTGACTGGTGGAAGGTGGTACCTCAGAGTGGTTTTGATTTGCACCTCTCTAATAATGAGCAATGTTGAACATCCTTTCATGTGTTTCTCAGCCATGTGTATGTCTTCTTTGAGAACTGTCTGTTTAGATCCACTGCCCATTTTTTGATAGGCTTGTTTGTTTTTTTGTATGGAGCTGCAGAAGTTGTTCATAAATTTTGGAGATCAATCCCTTGTCAGCGATTCACTTGCACAGATTTTCTCCCATTCTGTGGGTTGTCTTTTTGCGTTGTCTAGGGTTTACTTGGCTGTGCAGAAACTTTGAAGTTTGATTAGGTCCCATTTGTT
Organism: Phacochoerus africanus; assembly: GCF_016906955.1. Classification (NCBI taxonomy): domain Eukaryota; kingdom Metazoa; phylum Chordata; class Mammalia; order Artiodactyla; family Suidae; genus Phacochoerus; species Phacochoerus africanus. The sequence goes on from NC_062545.1 coordinate 94,118,443, forward strand.
TATTTTTGTTTTTGTTCTCAGTACTCTGAGAGGTGGATCTGAGAAGATGTTGCTGTTGTTTATGTCAGAGAGTGTTTGGCCTATGTTTTCCTCTTAGAGTTTTATAGTGTCTGGTCTTATATCTAGGTTTTTAGTCCATTTTGAGTTTATTTTTGTGTATAGTATTATGGAGTGTTCTCATTTCATTCTTTTCCATGTAGCTGTCCATTTTTCCCAGCACCACTTATTGAACACACCATACTTTCTCCGTTGTATATCCTTGCCTTCTCTGCCATAGATGAGTTGGCTGTAGGTGCGTGGGTTTAATTCTGGGCTTTCTATCTTGTTCCACGGATCTATGTTTCTGTCTTTGTGCCAGTACCATACAGTTTTGATGATTGTTGCTTTGTAGTATAGTCTGAAGTCTGGGAGCCTGATTTTCTCTTTCAGGATGTCTTTGGCAATTCTGGGTCTTTTCTGCTTCCAAACAAACTTTAAAATATTTTTTTCAAGTTCTGTGAAAAATGTCCTTGGTAATTTGATAGGGATTGCATTGAATCTGTAGATTGCCTTAGGTAGTATAGTCATTTTGATAATACTAACTCTTCCAATCCACGAGCATGGTATCTTTCCATCTATTTGTGTCATCTGTGATTTCATTCATCAGTGTCTTATAGTTTTCAGAGTACAGGTCTTTTGTCTATTTAGGTAGGTTTACTCCTGTGTATTTTATTCTTTTTTATGTGATGGTGAATGGGATTGCTTGCCTAATGTCTTCTTCTGCTCTTTCATTATGAGTGTATAGAAATGCTGTCAGTTTCTGTGTATTAATTTTTTATCCTGTGACTTTGCCAAATTTGTGGATGAGCTCTAGCAGTTTTCTGGTAGAGTCTTTAGGATTCTCTAGGTATAGTATATCATGTCATCTGCAAATAGTGATAGCTTTACTTCTTCCTTTCCAATTTGGATTCCTTTTATTTCTTTTACTTCTCTGATTGCTGTGGCTAGGACTTCCAAAACTATGCTGAAGAGTAGTGGCGAGAGCAGACATCCTTGTCTTGTTCCTGATCTCAGAGGGAGTTCGTTCAGCTTTTCACCACTGAGAATGATGTTCGCTGTGGGTTTGTCACAAATGGCCTTTATCATGTTGACGTAGGTTCCTGTTATGTCCACTTTCTGAAGGGTTTTTATCAGAAATGGGTGTTGGATTTTGTCAATGGCTTTTTCCATGTCTATTGAGAGGATCATATGGTTTTTATTCTTCAGTTTGTTAATGTGGTGTATCACACTGACGGATTTGTGGATATTGAAGAACCCTTGCATCCCTGGGATAAATCCTACTTGATCATGATGTATAATCCTTATAATGTATTGTTGGATGTGGTTTGCTAGCATTTTGTTGAGGATTTTTGCATCGATGTTCATCAGGGATATTGGCCTGTAGTTTTCTTTTTTTGTGGTCTCTTTATCTGGTTTTGGTATCGGGGTGATGGTGGCCTCATAGAATGAGTTTGGGAGTATCCCTTCCTTCCAAAATTTCCCTTCCAAACTATTTTTTGAAATAGTTTCAGAAGGAGAGGTGTTAGCTCTTCTCTAAATGATTGATAGAATTCACCTGTGAAGCCATCTGGTCCTGGACTTTTGTTTGTTGGAAGTTTTTTAATCACTGTCTCAATTTCAGTTCATGTGATTGGTCCATGCTTCTTTTCTATTTCATCTTGGTTTAGTCTTGGAAGATTGTACTTTACTAAGAATTTGTCCATTTCTTCTAGGTTTTCCATTTTTTAGCATATAGTAGCATATAGTAGTCTCTTATGATCCTTTGTATTTCTGTGATGTCCATTGTTACTTCTCCTTTTTCATTTCTAATTTTATTGATTTGAGTCCTCGCCCTCTTTTGCTTGATAAGTCTGGCTAAGAGTTTATCAATTTAGTTCATCTTTTCAAATAACAAGCTTTTTGTTTCATCGATCTTTTCTATGGTTTTCTTTGCTTCTATTTCATTGATTTCTGCTCTGATCTTTACGATTTCTTTCCTTCTACCAACTTGAGGTCTTGTCTCTTCTTCTGTCTCGAGCTGCTTTAGATGTAAAGTTAGCTTATTTCAGCTTTTTCTTGTTTCCTGAGGTGGGCTTTTATTGCTATAAACTTTCCTCTTAGAATGGCTTTTGCTGCATACCATAGGTTTTGGAGTGTCCTATCTTCTTTGTCATTTGCTGCCAGGTATTTTTTAATTTCCTCTTTGATTTCTTAAGTGATCCATTGGTTGTTTAGTAGCATGTTGTTTAGTCTCCACGTGTTTGTGTTTTTTGCAGTTTTTTTCTTGTTGTTGATTTCCAGTCATATAGCGTTGTGGTTGGAAGAGATGTTTGATATGATTTCAATTTTCCTAAAGTTACCAAGGTTGGATTTGTAGCCCAGGATATGATCAATTGTAGAGAATGTTCCATGTGCACTTGAGAAGAATGTGTCTTCTGTTGCTTTTGGGTGGAATATCCTATAAATATCTATTAAGTACATCTGGTTTAATGCATCATTCAGAGCCTGTGTTTCCTTATTGATTTTCTGTCTGGTTGATCTGTCCATTGCTGTAAGTGGGGTGTTAAAGTCCCCCACTATGATTGTGTTATTGTCAATTTGTCCTTTTAAGTTGTTAGCAGTAGCCTTATATATTGTGGTGAACCTGTGTTGGGTGCGTAGATATTTAAAATTGTTATATCCTCATCTTGGATTGATCCTTTGGCCATTATGTAATGTCTTTCTTTGTCCCTTAAAATATTCTTCATTTTAAAGTCTATTTTGTCTGATATGAGTATTGCTACTCCAGCTTTCTTTTGATCCAAGTTTGCATGAAATATTTTCTTCCATCCTCTCACTTTCAATTTGTATGTGTGCCTGGAAGTGAAGTGGTTCTCTTGAAGACAGCATATATATGGGTCTTGTTTTTGTATCCATTCAGCCAGTCTATGTCTTTTGGTTGGGGCATTTAGTCCATTCACATTTAAGGTAATTATTGATATGTATGTTCTTATTGCCATTTTATTAATTACTTTGGATTTGTTTTTGCCGCTCTTTTTCCTTTCCTTCTTCTCTTGTTCTTTTCTTTCTAGAGAAGTTCCTTTAGTATTTGTTGTAAGGCTGGTTTAGTGTTGCTGAATTCTCTCAGCTTTTGCTTATCTGTGAATGTTTTGATTTCTCCTTCAAATATGAATAAGTGCCTTGCTGGGTAGAGTAATCTTGGTTGGAGTTTTTTTCCTTTCATCAGGTTAAGTATATGGTGCCACTCCCTTCTGGACTGTAGAGTTTCTGTTGAAAAATCTGCCAATAACCTTTTTGGGGTTCCCTTGTATGTTATTTGTTTCTTTTCCCTAGCTGCCTTCAAGATATTTTCTTTGTCTTTTAATTATGGTTAGTTTGATTAGTATGTGTCTCGGGGTGTTCCTCCGTGGGTTTATTTTATATGGTACTCATTGTGCTTCCTGGATTTGAGTGAGTGATTCCTTCCCTATGTTAGGGAAGTTTTCGACTATTATCTCTTGGAATATGTTTTGTCTCCTTCTCTCTCTCTTCTCCTCCAGCACCCCTATAATGCAGATGTTGGTGCGTTTAACATTGTCCCAGAGTTCTCTTAGACTCTCTTCATTTCTTTTGAATCTTTTTTCTCTTTTCTGTTCTGCATCCGTAATTTCCACTCATCTGTCCTCCACCTCACTTATTCATTCTTCTTCCTCCTGTATTCTGCTGCTAGCTGCTTCTAGTGAATTTTTTTGTTTCAGTTATTGTATTTTGCATCTCTTCTTGTTTGAGTTTTATATCTTGTATCTCTTTGGCCAGTGTTTCCTGTAAGTTATCCATCTTTGCCTCCAGTTTATTTCCAATGTCTTGCATCTTCTTCAGCATCAACAATCTAAAAGTCTTTTTCCTGGAGGCTAAGAATCTCTTCCTCGCTTAGCTGTTTTTCTGTGTTTTTTTTCCTTTCTCCCTCATCTGAGTTGTAGTTCTCTGTCTTTTCATTTTGATAGGTTTTTGGTGTGGTGACCTTTTTACAGATAATAGAGTTGTAGCCTCTCTTACTTCTGATGTCTGCCCCCCTGTGGCTGAAGTCGGTATGGGGGGCTTGCTGTAGGCTTCCTAATGGGAGGGGCTAATGCCTGCCCACTGGTAGGTGGAGCAGATTCTAATCCCTCTGGTGGGTGGGGCTTAGTCTCTGGATGGGATTAGAGGCAGCTATGTGCCTGAGGAGTCTTTAGGTAGTCTGTTTACTGAGGGGTGGGTCTGTGATCCCTCCTGGGTTGTTGTTTGCCATGGGGCTTCTCAGCAGTTGACTGACAGGTGGGGCCAGATTTTTCCAAAATGGCCACCTCCAGAGAAAGGCATGGCTGCTGAAGGGAGCTTTGCTTTCAATGACCTTCCTTCACAACAAGCCACGTTCACCCATTTTCCCAGGATGTCCTCCAAGAACTGCAGTCAGGATTAACCCAGATTCCCATGGAGACTTTTCTTTGCCCTGGGACCTAGGGCACTTGAACGTCTGTGTGTGCCTTTTAAGAATGAGGTCTCTGTTTCCCCCAGTCCCGTTGAGCTCCTGCACATAAGCCCCACTGGCCTTCAATGCCAGATGCTCCAGGGCTCTTTCTCCCCATGCCAGATCCCCACACGTGAGCATTTGATGTGTGGCTCAGAACTCTTAGGCCTGTAGGTGAGTCTCTGTGATCCAGTTAGTTTCAGTCTGTGGAGCTTCACACCCAGGAGGTATTGGGTTGTTTATATTGCAAAATCTCCCCTCCTACCTCTTGATGTGTCCTCCTCTTTTTCTTCTGGAGTAGGATATCTTTTTTAAGGTTTCCAGTCCATTTGAGTGAAGAGTGCTCAGACTTTAGTTGTGAATTTTGTTGTTTTTAGGAGAGAAGTTTAGCTCAAGTCCTTCTTTTCCGCCATCTTAATCCCATCTCCCTCCTCATCTTGAGAAGGTATATTACTATAACATGGTACAGATTAACTTGAACTTTTTTCTAAAATTTGACATGTGTTCTTTTGGCAGGTGCTTTAACTTCTTTGATTGGTAATAATAATAACATATAGGATTTTTTTATTGTCTCTTTAGGGCCATACTTGTGGCATATAGAGGTTCCCAGGCTAGGGGTTGAATTGGAGCTGCCAGCCTACACCACAGCCATAGCAATCTGTGATTTACACCACAGCTCATGGCAACCCTGGATACTTAACCCACTGAGTGAGGCCAGGGATCAAACCTGCATCATCATGGATATTATTTGGGTCTGTACCCCAGTAAGCCACAATGTCCACTCCCCATAAAATATGGGATTTTTAAAACTTTATTGATATATTTTTACATATCATAAAATATATCAGTTTAAGTATAATTAAATGTTTTGATAAATATGTGTGCCAGGGCCAGCTCAGCAGGATGGGGCTGAAGAACGGGTGCTGTGGAACTTAAGGAAAAAAAGTTAACATAAAACAAGACACAGAGACATTTGTCCTAAGTAAAGGTGTGAGCCGGGGGGACTCAAGGTCTCAGGGACCAAGAGCCCTGCCTCAAGAAACCACACTGCTTTTATTGTGCTCTTTAGATGAGATCAAGTTAGGAGTGGCTATGGGTGGAAGATACAGGGTTTGTTTACTATTATATAAGTTCTTTTACTATTTAAAAAGCCACTCAGGTAGTAAAAGGTTAAGCTCTTAGTCTGACCTCTAGGCACATCGCAGTTCTTAAGCTTAAGTCACTTATGCCTTTAGGTCTTTGTTCTTAAGCTGAAGTCATTTACCAGCACTGTGACTGTTTTTCAAAGCAGGAAGATGGGATAAAGTAAGACAAGAAGATATGATAAAGTAAAGAAGGACAAGATGGAGTTTTCAAGGAAACATGTCTTGCGACATATGTGCACTCTTACAAGCACCACAAGTGACAAAACTTTCTCATCACTCCCCAAATTTCATTTTCATTTTTTTGCAGACAGTTCCTCCTTGCACACACAGACATTAATGATCACAGATCTGCTTTTATACCCATAATTCATATAAAAAGAATCAAAGTCACTATAGCCTTTTGTATGTAGATTCTTTCACTTAGCAAAATGTTTTGGAGAATTATCCATTTGTTAGTTGGATCCATTATTTGATATATTTTCTATTATTGAATAGGATTACATTTTAAAGATAAAATACAATGTATTTATCCATCCATCTGTTGTTAAACCTGGGTTATTTCACCAAGTATCAGACTGTCTCAATGACGGTGTTATTTCAAGTGCAAACTAAGATTCTTCCAGCAAGCTGACATAAACTCAAATGGAACAGATGTGATTACAACAAAAGATCATGACTTTATACCTTCATAAATGAAAGATGCCTTGTTCTCTCTTACTCACCTGATCAAGGCACTGTGGATATAAAGACATCACCTATGAATTATGTTGCTAGGCTTTTTTAAGTAGGAGTAGACATTGTCTATTTTGTTACTATTCTACTTTGTAAGTAAATGTTTAGTGCATCTCACACTATATTCAATATGATGACTAAAAAATCAAATAGTATAAATCAACAGTGAAGTTGGCATGAAGGTGAGAAGATAATAATAAGCATTTTAGGGGTTTTTGGCAACTCAGAGAGCATTTATCCTTTAATGGAAGAAGCTGCTACTCAGCTTTAGTCATTTGTTACCATGAGAGATTGCAAACTATGGGAAGTCGGGTTATCATGATTTTTATTTTTTTCCTTTTTTAAGCACAGACATAATTGATATATAGCATTATATTGATTTCATTTTTACAATGTAATGATTAAATATTGTAACATTGCAACAAATTCTACATTACATTATAACTAGAGGTTGGCACCTTTTGACCCCCTTCATCTGTTTTGCCTGATCCCCAATACCCCTCCCCTTTAGCAATCCCCATTTCTACCTGATATTCATTTTGTTTTGTTGTGTATATTCATTTGTTTTATTTGACTTTTAAAATAATTTTCATAATACCATAATTAATGCAAAATAGGTCAATTTTAAAACACATGTAAACAAAAACAAAACACATTGTGGGTGAAATCCTGCTACATTTTTTTTCCATCAATTCCCTCAATAAATATTTATAGGACACTTAGCAGAGAAAGTCAGTGTGCTAAATGCTGGGTACATAGTGACTATAAAGTAATAGTCTCCTATTCTCTTGGAATTTAATAGTCTGGAGGGGAAGACAAATCTTAAGAAAATAAACCATACTTTATTGACAATTAAAATTGTAATTGGAGTTCCCTGGTGTTTTAATGGTTAAGGATCTGGTGTTATCACTGCTGTGGTTCTGGTCCCTGCTGTAACATGGGTAAGACCCCTGGTGCAGGAACTTCTGCATGCTACAGGTGTCTCCCCCCAAAAAAATATTGTAATAAATGTTATTAAAAAAAAAACAAGGTGAGATAAGCTGGAATGATTATGGTGATTATTAGTTTTCATTTAGGTAGAGTAATACCTGTCTCAGGAATTGACATTTAAGATATCTAAATCATGGGTAGGCAATAACTTGAGGAAGTTTAGAAGAGTTAGTATTCAAAGCAGTGACAGGCCTATGAGAAGGTTCTGAGTTTAGAAAGGGGTTGTAACAAGATCAATAATGGCTAGATGAATAGACAAGGGAGAGAATGACAGAGAATCTAGAAGCAGACCATTGTAAGAGCATTGATTTCCATACGGCATTTGGACAATGTGTTACTACTGAAGACTTCACATGTCTCCTGCCTTCACAATTAGACTAAGAATTATGTAAGCACATGGATTATGTCATTTCTGCATTTGTTAATCTTTGATGAGAAAATACTTGAATACTTAGTAAATGGAAGGAAGGAATAGGCATACTATTGTCACCTCATCTTTATCCTGTTTGGTCAAATAAATAACGTATTGCTAAATTACATGCTCACCAGGTTTCCATAAAATGTTACTTTCTAATACCTGGACCTAACACTTTGAACTGACTCTACCTCAACTCATTATGATATCTTATCCAAATAACACTCCTCACAGGGATTTAGAGTTTAACCACTTTATTCTCAATATAAGAGTCCTTTTAAGCAATCAACAGTAATTTAGTGGGAAGCACTTAAACAATGCAATTCAGACTGGGAAGATATCATGGAAACATGATAGTCTATGAATTATATAATCAATATATATTTTTATTAACTGTTCTATTTATCCAATTGAAATACATGGTGATTCCCTAGTGCAAAAAATCTCCTGATCACTCAAAGCAATCAGCTCAAAATGTTTACAAATTGATGCAATTCCATGGTGCAAATCCCAAAACCCTAATGAGAATGAATCTACATAAATCACTATTTCTCTAGAGTTTTTTCTTGTAATAACATTGTAATTATTTCCTCAGGGTGTGTTCAAAAACACTTTTGGGATAAAAGTTCCAAATTACAAGGAGGATATAAATCATTCCCAGCAGTTCATCACTTGGACCACTAGTGTCGCTGAGTCTTTGGTTCAGGTAGGCTTGAAAACTCTACTTCTGTACCTATGTTTTCTTTCCTTGTTTCCATTTTGGATCTTCACCCATAGGAATCAGGTGATAACAAAGTCAGCTTTGAATGTTAGCTTATTTTCTTAGCCAGTTAAAATAAGTCATTATATATTTCCTATATAGAATGGTCAGTAGAAATTATAGATCTTTACAGGAATTATGTATTTACACTCATCATTTCACTTTACAAATATCATTATTTCCATTCATTCAATAATTCAACACATATTGAATAACCATATTAAAGTGACAACCCGATAGCCTTATAAACTTTTCTAGAATATCTGTTGAGAGAACAGTCTCTCCCCCTCCACAAAAAGCCAATTTTATGAAGTAATTAAAAAAGAGAGATGAAATTAAGTGAGAATTAAACTCATTCTAGCAAGAAATAAAACTTGTGGAACTTTATAAATCTCTCTTTAAATTATTGGGGAAAGATATTTTTGGGGAAATTTTAAATATTAATTAAGGTAACTACCTGTTATAATGAACCAGAATTGTACTTTGAAAATTATTGAGGAGAGTCTGATATTGAATAGATGAGGACTCTGATGTCCACCAATAACAAGGTAAAAAGGCAATTTTCTAAACAAAGACACAAATGAGATTTTACTGGTATGTCATTGGCTAGTATCAAGCCACCATATTATGATTTATATTTAGGTTTATGCTTTGTAATCAGGAAATATACCTCATCCTTATATTTGTGAGATACTGGAATGGAAAGGTAAGGGAGGGGGATGTGCTGGAGTTTATTACAGCAGAACAGACGAAGAAGGTGCTCCATCCTGGGAAATTTATCTTCACTTGAAAATTGACTTTCTAAATATGCACACACTAAGGACAGCAAAATGTTTTCAAATACATCACCGTTTTGTTCAAAACCATTCCTGGGATCGATGATGAAGCCCATGACTTTATAGCAAATTATAAGTGGCAGTTTGTGGTTCAACCCATTTTAAGACAAATTGTGGGTCATAAATCTCTCATTCCAAAACAAATTAGAGTCACAGGAGCCATTCTTTTGGGGAATCATCTGCACATTATATACCTAGATTTAGGGGTTATGATCTTTCTAAATATCCTATCTCCTACAGTCTGACTTCATCTAACAATAGCTGGGTGTGAGGGTAACTGAGGGTAGAAGAGAAAGAGAGAAAGATAGGGAAAGAGCATATGATGGACTTCCCATTCACTTCTAAATTTATTTTAATTCATCTAAGCGAATGATGCTGGCACCTAAGAAAATGGTCAGAGGAAATTCCGCCTTGGTGACTGAATTTGTTCTCTTGGGATTAATGGATGATCCAGATCTTCAGCTCATCCTCTTTGTGCTGTTTCTGGGGATCTATTTGATCATGGTGTGAGGGAACCTTGGGATGTTGGTGTTGATCAGGATATATTCTCACCTCCACACCCCTATGTACTTCTTTCTTGCCAATTTGTTCTGCTTGGATTTGTGCTATTCCACTAATGTGACCCCCAAGATGTTGATAAACTTCTTATCAGAGAAAAAAAAAACATTTCCTACACAGCATGTTTAATCCAGTGTTATTTTTTTCATTGCCATGGTGATTACTGAGTATTACATGCTAGCTGTAATGGCTTATGATAGGTACATGGCCATCTGTAATCCTTTGCTTTATAGCAGCAAGATGTCCAAAGGGGTCTATATCTGCCTGATTGGTGGTCCATATGTCTATGGGTTCCTTAGTGGCCTGATGGAAACCATGTGGACCTAATGCTTGACCTTCTGTGGCTCCAACGTCATTAATCACTTCTACTGTGCCGACTCACCCCTCACCTGACACTTGTGCTCTGACACTTTCAATAAGGAGACTAATAGGTTTCCTCAGAGTGACTTGTTGATTCATTCAAAAACTTTTCTTACATATGCAAAAATGGAGGCTCTTTTCTCACTTTCAAAATGGGCATTCATTTATTTATTTTTTTAATCCTGCAATTATTATAGAACTTTTATTTTGTGTCAAGCCAAGTGAGGCTGTAAAGATAAAGCCAAGAACACTGAGATCAGAATATTTGAAATAATAAACAGGCTTGTTTTACTTAACTGAATATGTGTTTGTGCTTAAAATCAATAGATCTCTAGATATTTGTTTAAGTAGAAACCAACAAACTATTAACTGAATGTTAAATTTACAAGATAGTTACTTGTTTGCATGTTTGTTTTAATGCAATTTGTAGGCAATTATTTAAAATAAAGTTTTTAATAACATCTAGAAATAGAGAGTTTGAAATAATTGAATGAGATCATATAGAATTAATGACAATGAAAATATTCCACAGGAAATAGTAAGCAAAAATAGGTTCTATGGTAGAAATGATGCTTGGAAATATAACTGAGAAAAATGTGTCAATGGGGACTAATTACAGTTATGTGGCTTTTCCCTTTCCTCTGAAGGTGACATCAGCCACGTATTTTGTTCAGACCCTGCCTTATCTGACACGATATTGTATTTGGAGCTATCAGTATGTTGGAGCAGGTGCACAAAAAAAGAACAAGTTCTTGTTTTGCACAGTCAGAAGACTACAATCTTCTTTCCTCCATAGGATCAACCTTTTCATTTTCTTATATTATAAAACTTAAACAATTGGATCAATCTTTAGTTTTACAGTTTCACAAAACTACACAATCCTAGAGCTCCTTAAAATTTCCTTGGTACTTGAAGCAGTACCTGGCTTAATGTAGATACCCAGTAAATATTCATCACCTTCGCCTGTGCTATGCAGTTTCAAAATCACCTAAAATGTTAACAGCTTAAAAAATCAGCTTGTATTTGCATCCCTTAGCATTAAAATATTTACAGACAAGCCATCATATTTAATTCTAAAATCAGGTATAGGATAATGGTGGAGGTAAAATTTGAACTATAGATTTATAAATGGAAAATACCTTTCACATTCTGAAAAACAGATTGATAGGCAGAGATGAGAGTAGGTGTGAAAATCCAAGTCCCTAAGAGGGTGAAATACTGATAAACTCTAGAGAAGTCACAATGCTCCTGAAGCAGGCCCTAACTCTTTGTAGGAACCATTCTTTGTCTACATCATCAATTAATACCTAAGAAATAGTTTGAAGATTCTTGTTTCCTGTTATGTCCTAAGGAGGAAGATGTCTCTCACAGGTCAGAAGACATAAATAGATGCCAGGCATGGACATGAGGGTCTTATTGGTTATAAGCTCTGTCTTCCAAGGCAAGATCAAGTCTTATCAGCAGTTGTGGTCATATTTCTCTAAATTATGGGGTCAAAGCTCCTGCATAGTAAATGCAACAGAATTATAAATGACCAAAGTTAGTTCATGACAGTTAACATGTGTGTCAACAATTTTGTGTACATATATGGCCATACCATATTCTTGCTTGTAGATACATAGATTTTTTTTGAAATATAAGGAATTATTATTTTTTTGGCTTTTTAAGGCCACACCTACAGCATATGGAAATTCCCACACTAGGGGTCAAATCACAGCTGCAGCTTCTGGCCTACACCACAGCCACAGCAATGTGGGATCTGAGCCATGTCAGCAAACTATACCACACCTCATAGAAGTGCTGGATCCATAACCCACTAAGTGTGGCCAGGGATAGAACCTGCATCCTCATGGATACTAGTCAGATTCATTTCCTCTGAGCCACAATGAAAACTCTATAAATATAAGGAGTTCTTAATAATGGTAACTTTGAGAAGTGAGAATGGGAGATCAGGGTGGGGCAAACAAAAGGAAATATTTTATGCTTTTATGTTATATTCTTTCAAAGATTGAATGTTTACTATAAAAATGTATACATTTTATAAGGCAAAATTTACCTATAAAGTTATAAAGGTAAAAATGTATGAAGAACGAATAATTATTCCCATATCTAAATACATAATAAAATAGTGCCCAAATATTACACACAATTCATGTACATATCACATGTAGAACTAAATTTTTTATACCTGACTTTACTATTTTGTCTTTAGATTATAGCTTTCCATTATGGATTTAAAATCAACTCTTCTGTAAATGCAGTGAAGTTTGGATCCAGTTCTTATATATATATATATAGTATATAAAGAAGAATACACCGTAATTTAACTTCTAAAGTTCATTTATTCTGATCAGTTTTTGACAAGCTTGTTTCGCATCCTGATTCCTCAGACCGTAAATGATGGGGTTCAACATAGGGCTTACAAAAGTGTATAAAACAGCAATGACTTTGGACTGCTTCACTGACTTGTCCATGGGAGGTCTAACGTACATGCAGAACAGGGTCCCATGAAACACAGTCACTGCCATCAGATGGGACCCACAGGTGGAAAAAGCATTATGCCTGCCTTCAGCAGAACACATCTTCAGGATGGCAATGAGAATGAAGATGTAGGAGATGAGGATTATGAGAAGGGGTTGGAGAGGTTAAATCTCGCCACCCAAACATAGATGCAGAAATACAGGTGACCCTTAATGTCATTGATATTTATGACTGACACTAGAAGTATGAAGCCCAAAATTATATACTCATAATGTGATGATCTGATGAATGAGCTTAGAGAGTCAGAATGTATGTAAAAGTAGCCATTGGCTTGGGAATTTCAATTTATTTAAATTATTGTTTCTTTTGATAGTTTGGGTTGAGAGAACTATTGTAATAAAATGTATTTTTCCTAGAAAACTTCCTCTGCTTAATGACCTTTATGAAAGTCCATTTCACCTGGGCAAGATTATATTGACCACAGGTTCCCTCTTATTTCACACCTTAAATAATTAAAGTATCTTAATATATTAATATCTTTGTGGCCACACATTAATTTAACTCAGCTCAACACAAAATTATTAAAGTTTATCAAAAACAAACTACTAAAAGTTTTAAAAATGATTAAATATACACTCCCTGCTTATGAAGTGTAATGTTTATTGATGGAAAAATTTCCACAACTATCTTACCATGAGACTTTCTAAGATAAGCGAAACAGTTGATATATTAAACAATTATTTTGTGAGCACAGAGAAAGAAAATAATTAATTTTGACTAAGGCTCTTAGCACAAGTTCATGTGCCTGACACATGAGTGAGGCCGAGGAAACTGAAACATCAGAGTTTGAAGCCGAGTGGCAGTCTATGCAAGGAGACAGGTGGCTCATGCCCCCAAAATATCCCACACTCCTAGAATCTAAATTGTAAAGCATTTATTTGGTCTTTTTTTTTTTTGTCTTTTCTAGGGCCACTTCCACAGCATATGGAGGGTCCCAGTATAGGGGTTGAATCGGAGCTGTAGCTGCCAGCCAATGCCAGAGCCACAGCAATGTGGAATCCGAGCTGAGTCTGTGAACTACACCACAGCTCAGGGCAACACTGGATCCTTAACCCACTGAGCAAGGCCAGGGATCGAACCCACAACCTTATGGTTCCTAGTGGGATTTGTTAACCACTGAGCCATGACAGGAACTCCCAAAATTGCAAAGCATTATTAAAAGCCAGGTGAGGGAGTGTAGTCACAGGGTAAGTGACCAGCTAGTGCATACTTTCTGATTGGCTGATGATGAGGTAAGAGGGCTAAGTCACAGGGATTAATGTGATCAGTCCTTAAACTCCAGGAAACCTGGGAGCTCTGTGCCCATGGTTGTCAAGTAGCTAACCTCTTCCATTTGGTTGGGGGTAGGGAGTTGACATAGTAAAACAACTCAGGAAATGAGCACCAGATACTATTATCTAGATACTTCAGAGAGAAGAGAAAGTAGAGGATATAAGGGATGAGCTGGCCCAGGGAATGCCCCTTAGCATCCTACTGGATTTCAAGGCTTTTAGGGTAGAGCTAGGCTTTGGAATTGAATAGAATTTCAAAAGGTAGAAGATAGATGCAAAGGCATTTCCTAAAGAAAGAGGCAACTAATAAAAGGATATCTTGGCCTTGCTTGGAACACTAATCATGGATAAGAATTTCAGACAAATTGAGGCTAAATTGTAAACAGGGTCACATGAAGAAGAGCGATGGGGATGTTTGCTACGATATTTAGACTAAATTTGGTATCTACAGAAACCATCAATACTTTCTGAGTAGTGACATGGAGGCACAAGATTTTGTCCTCATTCTTCAGGTTTCTGAGAGACAAGTGTGAACTTGCATCAGCCACTATGTGGACTAGAACATGAGCCATGCAGCTGCCAACCCACAGAACCCCCTAAGTGGAGATAAGGGTGGAGACCAGGAGAGAGGTACTCTGTGCTCTGAGAAGCTGGAAGAATGGGCTTTCAGGTAGTTGGATATTTTCAGGAGAATATTTTATGAGCCCAATTCTTACACCTCCTCATATCCAGAGAAACACTAGGGTCCATCAATGATGATTAATATCTGTGACTTGTGGTGACCTACATGAGGCCAGCAGAGAACACCTGTAAAATGTGTGCATGGCTGCATGCACCACCCCCTTCACCTTTGTGACTTATATCTTCCTGGGCTGTAGTTAGTGGCCTGAACAAAAGATGTCGTGGTCACCTGTGAGAACAGCCACCTCCAAGGGTGGGCCAATGAGCCCTGACGGAACTGAGGAAAGTATATCAAAGGAGTGATTTCAGTAATCCCAGTCTTCCAATAGAAATGGTTTCCTGTAAATCTTCTGTAAGTCTGGTTCTCTATAAATTTTGTGTTCCTACTACCTCCCATTTTTTGCCAAAATTCATATATCCTAGCTTCCCTCCTTGCCTCCTTGAAGTGGTTTCTCAGGGCTACCTAAGATGCTGTCTCTGGAGCTTAGGTCCTAATTTCACCCCAAATAAAACTTAACTCTCAAAGTTCACGTTATATTTTTTTAGTCGACACAAGAATTCTGTAAAGAGCATAGATTTCTTTTGACCAAGGTAGATAGTGACGGTATGAATGAATGGTCTCCATTATTAATCTGGCAAATGACCATCTCCTTCCCAGGCCAATTTCATTTCTTGCCAAGATTTTGAATTCTTTGCTTCCACCTTGGGATTAACTTTATTAAAACAAACAAACAAACAAACAAAAAAAACCATAAGTATTGGTTACTTATTTATCTGTTCTTATCTTTGCTGTCTTTTTAGTTTCCCACTTCTTTACAGATTTAGGGTCCTTCTGCCCACTTCCTGCTGTTATCAAGGTCCTAACATACATGTTTATGAAGCACACTTATCCCCCCAGTTGCTGAGCAGAAGCTTAGTTCCACTGTAAACTAGAGATGGGCACTCACCATCTGCCTCTACATGGATTTAATCATGAGCCACTGTACTTGCTGACCCTCAACACCCCCTGAAAGAAGCTCAGGGTGAAGATCAAGAGGGAGGCACCCCATGCTGCGGGAAAACTGGCAGAACATGTCTTAGATAGTAAATTATTTTCTGGAAAAAAAAATTATGAGCCAAATTCTTGCATTTCCTTCTATCTAGAAAAGCACCAAAATCCTTCATGGTGGCATCTGCTCCTTGTGACTAGAAGTAACCTTTAAGAAACTAGCAGCAAACTTCTCAGCAAACAATTTGTGTGCTTGAGTGCACGTACATTTCCCTTCACCAAAATCACATATATACTGACCTTCCCCCTTACCTCTTTGGAGCAGTTTTTCAGAGGTATCTGAAATGCTGCCTCCCAGGCTACAGTTCTCATTTTGGCTCCAATAAAACTTAA
The DNA here is from genome assembly GCF_016906955.1 of Phacochoerus africanus. NCBI lineage: Eukaryota > Metazoa > Chordata > Mammalia > Artiodactyla > Suidae > Phacochoerus > Phacochoerus africanus. The sequence goes on from NC_062545.1 coordinate 94,134,617, forward strand.
CTGTCAAATTTTAGCTTGTGCATATTTTATTTTTAAGTTGGCACCACTAACCTCTAAGGAAAAAAAAAAAGTTCTTATCAGTGAGAGTCCCCAAAAAAGTCTCAAGATACGTATTTGATTTTCTTAAATATTAAGAAATATGAAGGGTAAAATATTTGGATTTGGAAATGACACCTAGTATATACATATTTAACATTTGAAAGTTGAAGAAGCTGACATAGGGTAACTTCCCTTAAACTAATGGACTGGACTCTAGAAAAAGAATCGTTAAAGTGTAATTAAGTCCACTTTTCTTAGTTCTCTCTCACACTAAATGTTGTAATGAATGCATTTGAAATTGCTTCCCTAAACCTTGAAAGCATGGGGATTTTTTGATTCATGGTAGTAGATTAATCCTTCGGTGAAATGAGATGAAATCTGAGGGAATCTATAAATGTTCATGACTAAAAACAAGAGATTTGTAGTCAGATGTGCATTCTCATCTCAGCAAGTCAGTCCACTTAGATCTTTGAATTTGAGAAAATTGCTTATTCTCTTTAAGCTCAGTATCTTCAGCTGTACAATGGGCTTGAGGTTTTGCTTTGTTTTGTTTTTTTGCCACACTTGCTGCATAAGGAAGTTTTGGGGCAAGGGGTCAAATCTGAGCCACAGCTGCAGCAAAACAGGATTCTTAACCCACTCCCACTGTGCTGGGTTGGGGATCGAACCCACACCTCAGCAGTAATGCAAGCCACAGAGACAATGCCTGATCCTTAAATTCTGTGCCACCCAGGAACTCTTGAGTTTTTAAAATGAGTTTCTAATGTGTCTCAAATTGATATTGTTTGCCTGTGGTCTTGTCTTTTTCTTAAAAATGTGTATATATATATATATATATATGTGTGTATATATATATATATATATATATATATATATATATATATGTATTTAGAAGAACATACATATATTTTTTTTAAAAAATCAGGAAAAGGGAGACCAAAATATTGTTTTCTTTCAAATGAATGTATGATCACTGCAATTAATCCATGTGGTAAAATAAGCCCTTGCTGAATTGGTGACCAAGTAAAATGAATAACTAACTTACTCTTTTATGCAGCTCTTTCTTCTTAGTGATGGCAGTACTGAGGGAGCATGGTACCCAACAATGCATGGCAAGCAGTAGGCAAGGTCACCACCAAGAAAGGTGAGGAAGAACATGCAGAAGAGATGCTTAAGCTAGTCCTAGTTTCCACATTCAAAATTCCTGAACTATCTTCAAGGAACTTTTAATTATAAGAATTGATTGCCTAATCCTGACTTGAAAAAAAAGAATGCTACAGGGAAAAGGAATCAACCTTATACATACAAGCAACCATTTCCCTCACTTATAATTTTGGAAAGCCCATTGTTTTTCCCACATCATTTTAGGGTGTCTATATTGTGTATATTAGGAACTAGCCCAAATATTACTATTATACTTGAAATCCAATTTCATTTGTTTTAAAATGTTATTGGAGTGTAGTTGACTTCCAATTTTGTGTTAGTTTCAGGTGTACAGAAAAGTGAATCAGTTATACATATAAATATATACAGTCTTTTTTAGATTCTAATTTCTTCTCTGATAGGAATAAGTACATGGTTAGAAATAGTTAAAAGACTGCATAGAAAATATTAGGGTTAATTATCTGGGAAATACCAATGATGAAATCTGATTTTTTTTGTCTAAATATTAAACATGGGGAAGTAGAAACTAAAAAAAAAATCATGGTTTTATGTGACTCACACAAGGTCAGATACTTACATACATTATAATTTTTTAAGTCCTCAGAGAAAATCTCTGGAACAATATTCTCAAGGTGAGAACATTGCTCATAAAAGTTCAGTTCTCTACAATTATAAAACTAATACATAACATAGTTGTGATTTTTCAAAATAAATCTGCCTAGATCCAATCATAGTTGTGATTTTTCAAATTGAATCTTCCCAGTTCCAAATGGATATATATTAATTTTGGAAAGCACAAAGATACCTTGGTAGACCATTTTACAAGTTTTATTGAAGTACAGTTTATTTATAAGGCTATGATAAATTTGTTTTACGACGAATAATTCAACAAATGATTCAACCATTCATATTCTCTTTCAGATTCTTTTCCCATATAGATTGTCACAGGTGGTAGAACTTTTTTTTTTATTTTTAAGGGCTGCACCTATGGTATATGGAAATTCCCAGGCTAGGAGTCAAATCAGAGCTACAGCAACTGGCCTAAACCACAGCGATAGCAATGCAGGATCCCTGACCCACACAGTGAGGCCAGGAATTGAACCCACTTCCTCATGGATGCTAGTCAGATTTGCTTCTCCTGCACCACAACAGGAACCCCAGATGGCAGACCATTTTTAAGAAAGGTGGGATGTAAGAATAGGACATAAATGCACAGAAGGGTACAACATGATCTTTCAATGTTTTCTCTAGTAGGAGATGAGAAAAAATTAGTGAGACATCCTCCTTCCTACTTGCACGGAAATTCATGCACAAGCAGAAGCCAAAGGTGAACTCTTAAATATGGAAAGGAAAATTTGGAGTTTGTGAGACATTCCAGAAAAGAAAAGAGGTGAGAAATAGTATGGGGGAGACAAGAGAAACCAGAGATGTGTTACAAAGCTGTGAATTAAATACTATAAAATAATCCGTGGAAAAATTCTCTGTTAGGGTGCAAGGCAGGAATTTAGAGAATAAATGTGACGATCGTTTAAATTTTACTTTTTATTCTTTTTCCAAAAAATATTATATTTCACATGCATTCCATAGAATTGCTGTGTATATGTGTATTGTGTGCATTTTGGATTTTCAAATATCATGGAATGGATAGAAAAGAGGCTTATGGCAATTTTGCAAGGTTTTAAGAGCCTTATAGCTGGGTTATCTAAGCATTATTGTCACCGCTTTTAAATTATAGCGTGATACTTGGGCATAAAACCTGAAAGCTTAATTAAATTTTAACTAATTATTATCACGATGTAGTTTTATGTTATATAGCAGTCAGGCTTATGGGAGTCTTGGACACTGATTTTAAAGGTTTGCATTAGTTGAATAACACTTTCCACTCCTGCAAGAAGCAAAGAAAACAGTTAAACAAATTAGAAGTTCAATTCTCATTTATATGGAATTCTCAGCAGGTTTATCAGTTCCATACTGCCATGATTTTATAAGAATCAATGTCAGAGGTAAAATATTGCCTGCCAGATCAGTAAATAAAGGATGTCACAGTCCTCAGTGATTGCAGCCACCTACCATGGTGAGCCTCAAGGGAACTCAGGAAGGAAACAGAGTATCTGCCATCTAGCAGCCATCAGACTGCAGCCACTCCTGAAAGTGAGCCCTGAGGAAATTCAGGATGTGAAAACAGAATACTGGCCCTGGATAGCTGAGGTGCATACCAAAGGAATAATTTCAGTGACCTCAGATACTTGCACCTTTACAGACCTAGAAAAATGATAAATTCCTTAACTTGAGCTATCTTGTTCTCTTTCATTGCCAGTAATCTTTTGTCCCTACTACTTGCCCTTTGTTGCAAAACTCTTATATATCCTTGCTCCCCCCTCACCTATTTGGAACTAGATCCAAGAAGTGAATGCTAATATGAATAGGAGGGTTGGGCATAGCTTCTAGCTCAGACTCTCATCAAATCCTAGTGTGTGTGATTTTAATCTGTTTTTACAGTCTTAGACAGCATGCTGGACTAAGTAATTACTGTTGTCTAATTCAGGTCCAGGGATGGAAAAATTATTTTTACCAAAGTTTATTGAATTAACTGGAAAGATGATAAAAGACTTTTTGAAAGTTCCCGTCCGTTACATGCAGTCCCAATCATGATAAAAGATTTGCAACTGTGGCTTTTCAAAGATTTATCTTTTCTTTCATTTTCCCCCAAATGGTCTCTAGTCATATTAAAATAGAAAATAGTGACCTTTTGTATTTTATGAAGATGAATTAAAATGTATCTTATCACTTAGTGAGTTTTTACAAAGAACCTAGATGATTTTATCTGGCATTTCCTGGAAGAAATAATTGTTGCCATAAAGAGAATATTTGGTACATGATTCGTAACTTCCAGCAAGCAAATCATTTAGTTAAGTGGTAAGTACCTATCTGATTATTGGCACTGAGTGGCAAAATCTAGAAGGAAAAAAATGACATAAGGTTAAGTGAAATGAGGAAAATAAAGTAAAAATGTAGATGGTAAGAAATGTAGTGACATAAACCAAACTATAAATAGAGAAATAAGAGAATGGTTAGCAAAAAGAATATTTGAAGCTGAGTAGTAACAGACACCCAGAGTCAGTTTAAGTGTATTTTTTTAATTGTATGGCTAAACCTGAAGCATACAGAAGTTCCAGGGCCAAGGATTGAATCTAAGTCACAGCTTTGACATATTTCAGATCCTTTAGTCCACTGCTGGGAGGGGATCATATCTCGGCCTCCCCAGTGACCCCAGCCACTGCAGTTGGATTCTTAACCCACTGCATTGTGGTGGAAACTCCTGGTTTAAGCATTTGCTAAAGTTAAATTATTTTATTTTTTAATTCAACCACTATTTCTGGTGTCTCCCTGGACAAAACCCTCATAGGAAAGGAAAGGAAAAACTACAGAAGGGAATTAAACATCAACAATATCCCTAAGATAATATGAATTCTTTCCATTTAAAGAATTTTCCGTGTTGACCCTAAGTTCTCATTTTCCATGGAAGAAGTTATGAGAAGAAACTTCAACTCGGTGGCTGAATTCATTCTCCTGGGACTTACCAGCCGCCTGGAATTGCAGGTCCTCTTCTTTGCGCTGTTTCTGGGCATTTACATGGTCACTGTGGCAGGGAATCTTGGCATGATTGTCCTCATCCGGGTCAATGTCCGCCTGCACACACCCATGTACTTTTTCCTCAGCCACTTATCCTTTGTGGACCTGTGCTTCTCTTCCAACGTGACCCCCAAGATGCTGGGGATCTTCTTAGCAGAGAGGAAAACCATTTCCTATCCTGCTTGTCTGGTGCAGTGCTACTTTTTTATTGCCTTGGTCCACGTGGACATCTACATCCTGGCTGTGATGGCCTTTGATCGGTACATGGCCATCTGCAACCCTCTGCTTTATGGCAGCAGGATGTCCAAGGGTGTGTGCACGTCCCTCGTCATGGTGCCTTATGTGTATGGAGCACTGACTGGCCTGATGGAGACCATGTGGACCTATAGCCTAGTCTTCTGTGGCCCCAATGAAATTAACCACTTCTATTGTGCTGACCCACCGCTGATTAAGCTGGCTTGTTCAGACACCTACAACAAAGAGTTGCCAATGTTTGTGGTGGCTGGTTTTAATTTCACCTATTCTCTCCTTATCATCCTCATTTCCTACATCTACATATTTCCTGCTATCCTGAGGGTCCATTCCACAGAAGGCAGGCACAAAGCTCTCTCTACCTGTGGCTCCCATCTGACAGCTGTCACCGTATTCTATGTAGCCCTTTTCTTCATGTACCTCAGGCCTCCTTCAGAGGAGTCCGTGGAGCAGGGGAAAATGATGGCTGTGTTTTATTCTACAGTAATTCCCATGCGGAACCCCATGATTTATAGCCTTAGAAGCAAAGATGTGAAGGAAGCATTAACCAAAGAGCTGTTAAGGAAAAAAAAATTTTTTTTCTTAAAATATATCACTGTTATTTTGGTCCCTAATTGTTTTCTAGATTTTTTCCCATAAATTTCTCCATAGAATTGATCACGAAATGAGAAATGTGGAACTCCAATGGGGGCACTACATTTCTTGAACCTTTAATGATTTTTTAAAAAAAATACAAACAAAAATAAAAATTTGCTTACAAAATTTCATGTTTGCATTTGTCATTTATCTTGCTAACTAGTTATTTTAATTTATTTGCCTTTTGTGGACATGATTCCATTGCATTTCTTCCCCCTTTATTTTAGGTGGAAGTATGTAGTTACTTGTGGAAAATGAGTTAAATTCAAATTCCTGTGTCCCTTCTCAGTCGAACATTTCATTTCAGATGAAGGAATTCACAGCAGATGACTTTATTTATTTATTTTTTCTTCCATGGTGACCATAAAGATTCAAGATTTAAGCATGGGTTCTTGAGTGAATATATGGAACAGAGCCCCCAGCCATCTCACAATAGAAATGTAGAATAGATGACAAATGCCCTTTGTTTTATAAACTACTACAATATGTTTAGTTGCTTAACTCCAGGGTCGGATGTAGCCTCTTCTTACTGAAATAATATTAATTTCACAACATTCAATCATGCAGATGCATATAATATAGAAATTAAATACCATGGACTTCAAAGGAATCACATTTGATGTTTTATGTTCTACTAGTCTTTTATTTCTACGTTTTTACACATATGCATGAGTTTAGCTGAAATTTCTTATTCTAATTACTACTTAGAATTACTAAGATATAAATATTGTTTTAAAAGTCAAATAATAGCATAAGACATATAAACTTTTTCTTTTCTTTTTTTTTTTTTTTTTTTTTAGGGCCACACCTGTGGCACATGGAAGTTCCCAGGCTAGGGGTCGAATTGGAGCTGTAGCTTTCGGCCTACACCACAGCCACCAAAATTCCAGATCTGAGCTCTGCGTCTATGACCTACACCACAGCTCACAGCAACACCAGATCCTTAACCCAGTGAGTGAGGCCTGGGGTCAAGCCTGTATCCTCAGGGATACTAATGGGATTCGTTTTTGCTGAGCCACAAGGAACACTTTATATAAACTCTTGTATCATTCTTTCCCACCTCAATTTCCCCATAGATAACACTTTTTTGTTATTTCCTTTGGTAATTAATCCCTTTTGAATTATACACTTATATGTCTATTTATTGATTTTTCAGTCATGGACATGATTGATTGACATCAGTTTATTTTTGATAAGGTATTAGCATTCTTTACCAATCCCTGCATCCCTATACCAGAATTATCTCTTCTCATTTTCACAATATGATCACATTTGAATTTTTCTTTAATCAATATTTCTTGTTAAAATTACAATGAGTATGAAATCAGTAGTACCTGAAAAACACTGTGAAATCTCTGTGAGTGTTAGTAACACTATGAGTAATCCTGGGAATGCAGCTCTCTTCTTGCACCATTATCTGATTTTTGTAGAGTTAATACTTGTCTTATTTTTTGCCTTTTTTTGGTACCTACTTTTCCCCAAGTTTCTGCAGAACTCTAAAGCACCTCTGCAGAGGTAAACCTGATACATGATCTATAATTGACACATTTCATTCCTGGAGACCCTCTATCCTCCTGTTGGATTCTCCAAGGGTTGTTGTCTGGGTCTCTTGCAGAGCGGCTATCTTGAGGTAGTGATTTCTACTATTTGTTTAAAATGTTTCATTCATTCAACCTAAGTTGATTACAGTGCAATATATTACAAACTGGAGATTTGGCAATAAATAAGACAGAAAAAAAGTCCTTCATTATATTCTAGAGTGGAATGGAGAGTTAGATAGCAAGACATCAAAATGAGAAGATAATAAAATATTTCAGATACTGGTAGGTGCAATGGACCAAGGCAACATAAAAGATGATGACTTGACAGAGGCATATGCCTGAGTTGCGGATGCCATTGATAGGAAAGGACTGCTGGAGGAGGCGACTTTTGAAGCCTAAATGATCAGAAGAAGGCAAACATAAGCAAATCACTTGGAATTGTAACCAAGAGAATCAATAGTAAGAACAAAGTTTCAGGGATGGGTCAACAAAAAGAAAGGCCATGTGGCTTGAGCTTAACAAATGGGAGAAGCAATCAGAGGAACTGATGCCAGAAAATGGACTCCTTATTTATTGGATGGTCAACAGATTCTCATAATTGACAGGGAAAGCATGATGACTGATGCCCATCTCATGGAATTATTGGGAATATCAAATACTATTTGCAGGGAATATTTTCCTCAATTACATTTTGAAGAAAGAATGTTCTGAGTTCAAATTTGGACTCACTTTTACGGAAGTTATCCAACCATGGGAAGCATGATAGAAACAATTAATTAAATAGGTTATTAAGTTGTTAAGTCATTCTTATATTTACATATACTTGTTGATAATTGTCTATGCCAGGCGCTGCCATTGTTGTTGCTAGTTATCAGTCTCTTCTACCTGTCATATTCCATGTGTTTTTCTTCTGAAAACAAACCATTTATACCTAATACAATTTATTTGCAAACATAAGCAACTCATCAAAGAACAAACTCCTTGATAGAAAGGATATATTTTTCATCCGTGTATTTTCAAGATTAAAAAGCATGGAAGTTTGCATTGAGTATAGTTTTTGTGTGAGTTTGTTAAGTACAATATAGGAAATATTAGAGACGTTGAAATGATGACACCTTGAATTTACTTGAATTTAGTTTCATAAGAAGTCGTGTCCTCAGAGTATTTTATATTTGGCTTTGAATATTGCCCAAAGTATTGCCCAAGTCCTCATAGCAGACAAACAGTTTGAACTTTGATGAACCATTGACTGAAAAATAGAACAAAACAAAATCTTGATTTGAGAAGGTACAGCGTTACCAATTAGTATTTTTCCCAGTATGAATATTCTCCACTGGGATTGCATTTCTAATTGTTTCTTGAAACCGTTGGGGATTTTCCCAAGATAAATGCTAATGTCATTAGCCTGAGTATAAATTCTACAGCATTGGCTGAAATTTGACCTTTGTGGTCCTGGAGAAGACACTCTTATATCCACAGGTAAGAAAGGCATGTGTACCTTATCTTTTAATACCTAGTAATGTATCTATTCTCTTCTTTTAATAACATTTTGGGAGGATATTGACATATTGAAACAGAAAGTTTTGGGGAAAATTCGAACAGATAATGCATGTTCCATGAGAGAAAATCTTTAGAGGCTTACTCAACTCTGTCTTTCTCTTTTAGGGTAGATATTACCAGTGTTTTTGAATCATTCTGGTAGAATTCCATAGTATGGACCTCCACCATATGTTTTACAATAATTTAGTTTCAAGTAATATTCTTCCTGTGTTTTCCATTTGTCTAATGTCTTGGTGTCTACTGTTACCAATTTCTACATGAAAAAGACACATTGGAAATTTAGGTCTTTGTAGTTTATTAATAATTTAAATTTTTCCTACTCCAAGAAGTAAAGTATATGCTCAAACAAGAATTTTTGTGACTGTTAAACTTATGGAAAAGTTAGTTTCAGTATATGTAGCTAAGAGGTTTGTTTTTATTAGGACATCTCTAAGTCCTTAATGATTCTGTGATTTATAAGATTCTGGATTCTTTCCCAATGTCTTGTTTCTATTAAGGAGCTGATTTTTCACAAGTCATACTTGTGCTACAGGGAAAAATTTTTTTTCAGAATATTGTTCTTTTTTTTCAACAAAGATATTTGAAATATGAGTCAGTCTAAAAGTACTCAAAGACCTAAATATGTCAAAGAACTTAAGACAGTAAATTGGTGAAAACTCATCCTTATTTTGCCAAGTTGCCCATGTAGTCACTTGACTGCATCTGAATGTTTGCTCTGAGTGTTGTTGATTCTCAGCAACAGTCTGACACATCTCCTGTGGGTTATATCTTTGTATTAGTAGTCTCTGTTTGCCATAGGCCCACAATTATAGGATTACAATATAGTTAAAGATAATTGTTTCCAGTAAAAATTGCCATGCTGCTGTGACCAGTGAGATCTGACCAAAACTGCAAAACTCTTCAATGCTAAAATGTAAATTATCTAAAGAAGTTGCTCCTGGGCAGACAGTTAGAAAAGTTGGAACACTCATGGCTTTCTTTTTTTACTGATTTAATCATGATCTCTAGCCACTGCCCTGGGTTTTCAACCCCAATTTCTTCCTATTTTTAACAGGACACTGTTATCTTTTCTTCTTCCTCTGTCATTTATCTTTGTAAGAATGTCTGTCCCTATCTTCTATACTTCCAAAGAACTTTTGTTGATAATTATATTTTATTCATATTTCTTTGTTCTAGTAGCCTATAGTGTAATCATTGATGGAGACAAGGAAGGTGATAGAGTTGAATGAATCAAATTTTAACATTTTCATAAGCAGTCTATCCCACTGAGAGGGAGTGATGGGAGGGTAGCATGTCACAAAAGAAGGACACTAAACTAGGTACTATCATATTTCATTCCTCTCCTAGTTCTGTGTCTGAGATGTGAGCCAGGGTCACAGTGTTAAATTTTCTGGACTTAATTATGGACCTAACTGAACCTATTGCCTTTGTCTTCTCCACCATCTTTCTTCTATCCAGCGTCATGTCTGGAATTTGAAAGGTGCATAAGCAGGTATAGATAAATTAATGCAGAGCTTACAGGATTTTACAAAATAAGTTAAAATGTTTTGTGAACTATAAATTTAATGTTAATAAGATGGGTGCAATAGCTGATAACACCAAGATTTGAAATCAGAGAGCCCAGTAAATGATATGCATTTCTTTACTGTAAAATGAATTAATATAGTATCTATTTCATAAGGCTGTTGGACTTAAATAAATATTAGAAGAAAAGTATGTTAGTATGGTGCATGGAGTATAAGAACCCAACAGATGTTATTTTTGTCATTGTAATGTAAACCTTCAAGCATAAAATTAAACAAGTCTATTAATTTTATTTACATTCTTTCAGCTGGTGAAAAATGATGTGCTCCTCACGTTGACATCTTATGATGGTCAGAAAGTAGGAAAAGTTTTATACAGCCTCTGACAAGTTCTCTGATAATAAAATTTCTTAATGTCAAAATTGTTCCACAGAAAAGGGACATTTCCATGTCAATTTATTTTTATGTGACTCTTAGTATACAGAAATTTGGTCATAAACTGAAATTTGGAGATATACTGACATAATATTTTAGCTTATTTTGATTATATATTTAAAATAACTTGTGACAGCAGTTCCCATCGTGGCTCAGTGGTTAACAAATCCGACTAAGAACCATGAGGTTGAGGGTGTGATCCCTGGCCTTCACAGTGGGTTAAGGATCCTGCTTTGACATGAGCTGTGGTGTAGGTTGCAGATTCACCTCAGATCCGGCATTACTGTTGCTCTGCCATAGGCTGGCAGCAACAGCTCCGTTTAGACCCCTAGCCTGGGAACCTCCATATTCCATGGGAGTGGCCCTAGAAAATGCAAAAAGACAAAAAAAATTGTGATAAAGTCAATAAAATGCATACCATTTATATAAATTACAAAGACAAACATATAAGAACTATGCATTAAACCTGTACCTTGCATTATAAGTTATTTTTGTAGCTAAGGATACAATTTAATTTTTTTCTCATTTAAGTAACCAGTTAAGCCATATAGCAATTACTGAAAAGTTTCCTTTTTTAATGCTGATCTGAAATTTCACTGGCATCATATATCACTTTACTTATGTGTGTAACTTCTCTTTGTGGATGTTATTTTCCATTATGTTTGTCATTTTTTTTTTTCTCAACTGTGTGTCAATAATGCATTGTCCTGAATCCATACTGCAGTTTTATAGTAAGTCTTGATATCTGATAAGAAACTTCCTACAGAGGAAAGAGTGTTCTCTGTATAAAGCCAGAAAATAGGTGAGAAGAATGTTAAGAGAGTTGGTTGAGGATACAGTAAATTTTTCCAGTTATGCACTTTGAATTTTGATGGCACTTTTAATCTCATATCTTTGAATTATATTACCCACCACTTCTCATTTTTTCTGAAGGTTATGAACTCTCAGATCATTTGTTTCCTTCTGATTTTACAGCAACCTTTTCAGGATGTTCATTACTATGCTTGTCTTAATAGTTGGTTATTCAAAACATACATAGATAACCCTCCCCTATCTAAATGTGCATTTCTCCCTTAACACCACAGACACTAATGACAACTTGCCACCACCACTACCATGACATCTATCACCACAGCAAATAAACAATTAACTTTTTGTGGGCTTCCAGAAAATGAGTCAGACTTAGTGAGAGATGTAACACATCAGTGGATCATTGAATTGGGAAATATGAGATGAAGTTCTGACAAATCTTAGTCTCCCTGGGATTCAATTTCTCAATGTTCAGAATGAACTTTACCTGTGTTATCTTCACAGTCTTTTTTAACCTATGTATCTATGTGTATATACGAAAGAACATAGGTGGGAAAATTAAGTTTATAGTATGGTTTTTTCCTTGACATATAAGTTACCTAGATATTTTAAAATTTCCCAGAGTATCAGGATACTTAAACTTAACAGTTTTGTCTTTAGTCTCCAACTTGATTGCCATGTAATTACAAAAACAACATAAATGAAAATCATTCATTGAAAAACTTTTAGACTTGCTTTGTGGTATATCTCTTAATATCTAATTATGGGAACAATACTGGGATAACGTAACTAAAGCCCTTCGGATTTTTTTACATCTAACCTTGTATAGTTTTTAACCACAGATTCAGTGTGTTTTTTTAAAAGAAACAAAAATAAACATTTTCTATTTCCCCTTAGATAATCAACCAGCACTTTACAGATGAGACAAAGAAATGTTCTAAGGAAACTATACTGAAGTGACAGAATTTCTTCTCTTGGGCCTGACAAGCCATCCAGAGTTGCAAGTTGCTTTCTTTGTTTTGTTCCTTGTGGTCTACATAGTCACTGTGATAGGAAACTTGGGCATGATTATTTTAACTAGAATTGATGCTCGGCTTCTCACTCCCATGTACTTTTTTTCTCTTACGTTTGTCTGTTCTAGATTTGTGTTTCTCCACAAATGTCACTCCCAAAATGCTAGAAAATTTCTTATCAAAGAAGAAGACCATCTCCTATGCAGGCTGCCTGGTGCAGTGCTATGCAGTCATTGCTGTGGTCCTTACAGAGCACTGCATGCTAGCTGTGATGGCATATGACCACTACATGACTACCTACAGTCCTCTGCTCTACAGTAGCAAGATGTCCCAGAGGGTCTGTGTCCACCTGGTCATTATCCCTTATGTCTATGGCTTCCTCCTTAGCGTGATGGAAACCTCGAGGACCTACAACCTCTCTTTCTGTGGAGATAATGAAATTAATAATTTCTACTTTGCTGATCCACCTCTTATCAAGCTGGCATGTTCTGACACCTACAACAAAGAGTTATGGATGTACATAGTAGCTGGCTACAGCAACGTCCAGTCCCTCCTGATCATTCTCATGTCCGACATGTTCATCCTCATCGCTGTCCTCCGAAGCCATTCTGCAGAAGGGAGAGAAAAAGCTTTTTCCGCATGTGGCTTGCACCTGACAGTGGTCACAATCTTCTAAGGAACCCTCTTCTGCATGCACCTGAGACGCCCCACAGAGGAGTCTGTGGAGCAGGGCAAAATGGTGGCTGTGTTTTATACCACAGTGATCCCTATGTGGAATCCCATGATCTACAGCCTCAGGAACAAGGATGTGAAAGAGGCATTGAGAAAAGCAATAGGGAAACAAAAATTGGGGAAATAAAATACTACTGTCATGGAAAACATTTCAAGATAGAGTAAGACATGAGATGATTGAATTAAATATCTCATTTTAAGCTAGTTATGTGGCATACTTTTCCAATCTGAATTTGGCAAATCTGAATTTTCTTTGTTTTGTTTTAATGTAAGTTGAAGCAATCCTGCAGGTTAAGTGTCCACTTTATATGCTAGCTTTATTAAGTTTGGTCTCTTCCTTATAGCTTACTTTACTTTAATGGCTTACATTCTTTTTTTTTTATTTATAATGATTTTTATTTTTTCCATTATAGCTGGTTTACAGTGAACCAAGGCTTACATTCTTAAGGTCACTTTATGAGGTAAAATGCTGCCAGGAAGCCAGCCTGCATGTTCAAATGATTATCACACATTTCAAATGTTCTATATGAGATGTTATCTCATATCTCTTGGGTCCAAACTTAATCATATGTTCAAAACTCCCTGCAAGAGTTTCTGGGAATGTCTATCCCACGGCACAGTGTATTAGCCTAAAAGAGAAGGGTTCTACCTCCATTCTGATGGTAAATAGCCATCTCCACCCCAATTTTTAAAAATATCTCACCTTCACCCCTTATTCATTTAAGTAACAACTCCATAATTCACTTTCAATGATGTCCAACACTTGAAATTACTAACAGTTTATTTCACAGATGATGGGAGGAAAGTGGATACCTGATACAAGTTACTCCATAAATGTTGTAGAGTGGAATCTCTGAACATATTCTGCCACATAAACATTTTTTTTTCCAGAGGCTCAGTGTTACAACAAGATTTTTTCTTGAAGCATCATAAAAATGCCTTCATGGATGTGTTTACTCAAAGTATGCAACTGTTTTAAAAATCAAGATTGTACAGAAGATTGTGTTTTCTTTGGATAGGATAATGGTGTAAACTTCCTAAATTTTCTTTGGTGTTCAATGCCCTTTTTGAAATAAAAAAAAAAACACAACCATTTTTAACCCTCATTTGACTGAAGTTACTTTATGAAATATGGCCTTTGTGTTCAGTTGTATTTTGATGCCAACATTTGGAATAAGGTTCACTCATAGGCAAATAAAAGACTGAGTACAATTCTTATCTTCCACCCATTTCCCTCATCATCCTAGTACCTGACATTCTAATGTGGCCTTAGCCAAAGTACAACACACCTTCATCTTTTGAGGTTGTGAGGAAATGGTCAAAGTCACCAATTTTAAATCTATGAAGAACAAGCATGCACTATAATTTTCTTACTTAGTTCCTCTATTTGTTGGCCTTATTTCTTAAATTTTCTTAGCAGTAAAGGCAAATACTTAGTTATTATATGTATGAGGAAAGGACCCATTGTTTTCATAGGCTATTGTCATGTCAGGATTTTTCATAAGTGCAAAATCATCTGGTGTGAGTAACAGCAAACTCAAGAATCAAGGAGTTAGAATCAAGTTACTTGGATGAACTGAGAAACACATTATCCAAACTTCTAAATATTGGATATAGAAACATACCTCTTTGGGATTACAGGTTGAATTACTATGAGGGGTAAGAGAAACAGCACTTAGCAGAGGGCTATGCCTGGTATTCTAAGTAGTGGTCCAATACTATGGTGTTTCCTCTCACGTCTACATTGCTTTATGAAAGATAAGACAATGTTATCTTAAAGCAGCATTTCACTTGTAATGACTATCACTGTTTTCTTCTTTGACTTTTTATGTCTTAAGAAATAATTTGTTCTTTTTTTAAAATACATGTTATTGGATTCCTGATGACTTAGAAAGTTGTGTACATTTCAGATGTACAGCAATGTGAATCAGTAATACATATACATATATTCATTCATTTTCAGATTCTTTTTCCATATAGGTTCTACTATTTTTTAAATTAATAATAATCAATAACCTCTCATCATCAGTTCACTAAATAATTCTTAAAAACAGCTTCACCAGCAGCAGTGCAACTTGCCAGTATGTTGATAGTTATGCTTAGGAGAAAATGGAATGTAGCCTTCAGGGTTTGTGAGTACTTATTAAAAATGTGTTGACTGGCAGATGGTCCGAATAGTGTTGCTTTACAGGATATCTCTGTTAATAATTCCATTTTGTTAATGTTAGTTAATACTATACCATTACATATTACATACATATGAAGAAAGAAGAAAGGGACTCAGAAATAAAGGGTAAATAAGAAAGTCAAGTTTATTAACAGCTCAGAAAATATCTTAATTTGGAGGAAGAGACAAGGCAGAGGATAACCTAAAAGTTTTCAGGCTCTGTTTGCATGAGAAACAGAAAAATCTGTGACTTTAACCCAATTTTATGCCTTAGACTTGGGAATTGAGGCTAGTCACAATATTCAATATATTCAATTTTTAGAATTCAAGTATTAGGATTAGGGTGACCTGTATTCTTTCTTCTCACTAAATATTGAAAGCAACACATTCCCAAAATAATAATTGTAACATATGTCTACACATTAGGGTCACAGGTTTCTGAGGCTTTTTGTGGTCCAGTGTGGTGTATACAAAATTGGAAAAATGAAGAGAGTTCTGAAGGTGGAGAATTCATCCAATTAGAATGACAATATATAACTGGAACATAGAGTCCATGAGAGTAGCTACTATATTATTATCTATTTAATTTTTACTCTATTCTAGGCACACAGTAAATGGGTAAATAAATATATAAATAAATGCATGTCACAATTTATAGAAAATAAATTCAAGGTCAAGATTTTTTCCGTTTTCCTGGAATTCCCATTGTGGCTCAGTGGGTTAAGGACCTGATGTTGTCTATGTGAGGCTATGTGTTCAATCCCTGGCCTTGCTCAGTGGGTTAAAGATCCGGTTTTGCCACAAGCTAAGTCATAGATGCATCTAGGACCTGGTGTTGTCCTGTGGCTGTGGTGTAAGCTGGCAGCTGAAGCTCCAATTTGACCCTTGCCCTGGGAACTTTCATATGCCACAGGTAAGGCCATAAAAAGAAAAATATAATAAAAATTAATTGTTATGTTTTCCAGTGCTGTGGGGTACACTCATTCTCTAGAATGCAGTTGCAGTCCTATAGAAAGCAGAGAGGGAACAAGTTAAATTTTTTCCATTTTGGAAAATAGACCCTTAAAGTATCAATTAAGCTCCGTTAGAGAAATAAAGTATGTCTTACAATACAGAGATTGTGAACTAAAAATTAAACCCATTGAATTTACAAACAATTATCTTCCAATAAAAATTAAAATAATATTTCTCAAGCATGTTAATTTTTTCTCCTAAATGTGTAGAAACTGTAAACATGAGAAGAATAGCTATTAGAAATCTTTTTCTGTCAATAAAAATATTGATGAATGAGTTCCTTATGTGACAGAGTTAAAAATAGAGCAAAAGAGCATTAACGATAACAAAGCTATCAACTCTAATCTGAGTGTTAATTTGGGATTTAGGCAGGTATATTGTTTCAGACAAGAAGTCTATTTGGGATTCATCAATGATGTGCATATGGCATGTGTCTTTTCATTATCAGTTTTATAACCCTTACTGAAAAATAGAAGAGACTTTCTTCATTAATACAGGAATTGCACTCATTAAGTACAGATTATTTGGAATGTCATGGTTGATGCAATATGGACGTGATTATTATCACCTGGGAAACTAAGAACTGCCTCCCCACCCCCAAACAAAGGCAACACAGTTTCTCTCCAGAATGCAAAGAAAACATTTAAAAAAAAGGAATAAATTAAAATATCAAGTTCTTCTAGCCCTTTAATTTATTTTTATTTATTAAAAAATTCTAATTCTGCTGAGAGTTACTTTTAAGGTTCATTTTCTTTCGCAGATGACACAATATGGAGCATTTTAATTACCTCTTCAGCTTTCTGTCTATATTCTCTGGTGAGAAAGTCCCAGAGTGGGAGATCCAACACTTATAAATACTTATGCACCCCCCATGGATGATGACAGGTGAGATGTTCCCAAGATCATTTTTTCTTCATGCTCAGATATGTTCATGCACAGGGAGTCCATGTATTTTTAAAAAAACAGTCTGAAGTGCTAGCCTTCTCGGCGGTCCTTGGCATTCTGAGTAGGAGGACCATGTTCTGGGAAACGTTATTAGGAAGTGAGCTTAGAGAGTCTTCACCATGGTAACGGTTGTCAGTTGTGGTTGGGGCTTTGGCCTGATGCCCTATACAAGAGCTGCAATTTTGTGATGGTGGCAAAAATGTATACGATATTGCCTAACAAACAATGAGAACCCTCCCCATAAAGTGTCAGTAAGTGGCAGTCAATAATTATTTTTCTTTTCTTTACTAAAGATTCTTAGTGCAAGGCTCAGCCTCACTTTCTCTTGCTCTATATTTGTCTTTCTGTCTCAGTTTCTCTCTCTTTCCCTCATACACATGTATAAAGTCAATGACTTAAACTTTTATACAGCACTAGCATGTATAAGATATTAACCATATGTCTTCAAACAAAATGACTGACAAATAATTTATTTGATTTCAAAATATTAAATGATCTTGTGCTTCTTAGAAACCATATGGTCCTTTCTCCATTATCCTGCCTCCTTTGTCATCCCAATGGTTGGAGTTTGCTCTTTTTTCTTGGCCATGCCTACAGCATGCAGAAGTTCTCTGCCCAGGGCTCAAACTAGCACTACCAACAATGACAACATTGAATCTTTTAACCACTGGGCTGCCAGGAGACTCCCCAGTTATGTCTAACATGAAGACAGCCTGAGGAAAGAATTTGACTCTCCATGTGATCTGCTACAATTTTCTTCCGTCTTGCAAATAAGTCCCTGAGGATGTCTGTAAGAGTGTGAGTTTAAATAAAGGACCCAGACATTTTCTTGGGTGACCAATTGTCTTGATTTGCCTAAGACTGAAGGGGCAAAACTTGCATTCCTAAGCCAAGAAATTCCTGGGCAAACTGGGTGGCAGATGTTTATGTTACACATATCCAACCACAGACTGAGCTGTAGCAGACATAGATGGATTTTATTAGAGGGTCACCTGTTTGAATCTCATGCTGATCCTCTGTGCACATTTGTCATTAAACAGCTACTAAAATTAGAATTGGAAATGTAGCTAACGTGGCTTGTCTTACTAATACAATCCACATTTAAGGACTTGAAACCTAATATCACTTTCCTTTTTTTTTAAATTTTGTATCTCTTGACTACATTTGACATATAAGCAAAAGAGTGGTTTTAAATATTTTCATTATAAATATAAGGTAATGAACCAATACAACTGTAAAAAATGGTTGTGAAGAGTGTTTTTATTGAGAGGCTGAGAACACGAACAGATTTCTTGCCTTAATGTGTGGAAAATGGCTAATTATTTGAAAGAGGGCAAAGTGAATCATATAAATCTCCCTTCAGAGACATGTGGTTATTCAAATAGATTTTACAATACCCTTTATTCCTCTCCTTTACAAATTCATAGTTAAATGATGTAGCATCTCTTCGTATTTGGCATTTTGGCAGAAGCAACCAATATAGCATAGTTTCTTTTACGTTACCTCAGTCACCACCAATATTCTAGAGAAGAATGGAAATCATCTATTAGTTTTGCAGTCTTTGATATTTATCACATAAATTTCAACCAAGATATGAGTAGTGGGAATCACAGGTATAACATGGGAGCTAAGAGGCAAATTCAAGTGAATAAGGAGAGAAGAACATATCTCACCTGATAATGGGTGGGAAAAGTTACTTGTCTCTGCAGATAAGAAGCAGGATGGTCATAAAAGCTTATTATGGGTAAGAAGAGAACCAGTGGTTTCTCTGGAACGTATTAACTGCTTGAATGAATGAATAAATATAAAAGTGATCAAGTTTTTCTAACTTGTACTTTGGCGGCAAATATAGGATAACTTTGTAAAACCTCAGTCGTGCAAGCCCATGGTCCATACATAAATAGAATATAAGTGGAATATTACTACTGGAAAATTAGCTCAACATATTTAATCTAGCATATTAGAATGTGCTAGAAGGTCCAGAATCCAGATAGCTAACCATCTTAATCTGATACAGTCAAGCACTAAAAATGACTTCTCCTAACCCTATTTTTTTTCCTTAGCTTCCTTGTACATTTTAGAAATGTCATTAATTTAAGCTTAAATAATTATAGAAAAATAATGGTATTCTATTGTTCTTCTTTTATTCAAAGTTCTAAGACAGAAAGAAAGAAAGCAGAGAGACTGCCATAAAATTTGTTAGTGCTTCAAAACACAAGGGAATTCTTAAAAAGATTCTAAAAGTCCAAAATAGGTGATGCTTAAATTTATCCTTATTAGGCTTGTTTGTAATGTGGACAATGACTGGCAAGGGTTCAGGGTTTCTTTGGGTTGATTTTGAAAATTTAAAACAATTGCTAAATAAATGTGTTGCTTTCAGAGGTTTTACTTTTCTTTTTTGCAAATAGGGATAATTCATTTATGTTAAATCATCTCATACAGTGTTATGTGTTTCTTGGTCGAACCCATGGTGTGTGGAAGTTCCTAGGCCAAGGATCGAACCCACACCACAGCAGCAACCCAAACCACTGCAGGGACAATGTAGGATCCTAAACCTGCTGAGACACAAGAGAACTCCTGAAGTCATTTGTTTTATACATTTCAAGTTTGCAAGAATAATACAAGGAAGTGCAATTTACTTTCTGATTATGGAATAACATTTCTTTGCCAACGGCTTTGAAATAATTTCTTATATATAGTATAGACTTTCTAACTCTACAAATCTAGTGAATAATAAACTGTATGCATGTTCTAAAATTTGGGGCCAGTAGTAAAAATTCTTTCCTTTTCTAGGAGACAGCAAGAATAAAAATTCTCCTTCTGGAGTTTTGATGTAGACAATTAGAACTAGATAAAAAATGTTCTGTCACTATTTTCTATAATTTTGTATTATTTTATCACTTTGCCTTTTAAAAAAACTACCGGAAGTCAGCTCCGGTGGCCAGGGAGTGCACACTTTTCACTGAAGGAGATGGATGAGCATGAGCATATGTACATGGAGACAGCCTTTTTGTCCCTTCTTTTAGGGTGCCATACTGCTCAAATTTTATTGGCATAAGTGGTTGATTATATAGACAGCTTTTCAGTACAGATTACATCACAGTGTTAAAAGTACATTGGTTAACTATTACATGGTGTAGCAGCTATGCATCATGTTCTAAGATCTTTATCTTAACATAAATTTAGTGAGTACGATTTAAGGGCAATTAGGTACAATACATCATGTTTTAAGATCTTTATCTTAACTAAATTTAGTGAGTACAATTTAAGGGCAATTAGGTATAATACATCACATGGAAAGGAGGAGACTCAGTACAAATCATCCCTTGGCCAGCCAGTCTTTACAAGTTAAAGAGGTCACAGACACAAGAATTTGGCATTCACAAATCTTGTTTTTAGACTGCTGCTTATCTTTAAAGTGTTATGGCAGGGAGACCGTGTAAGAATATATAAACCAACCTAACGAGCTATCACTTAAAAGCTTTTAAAATCAAGGACAAAACTCACAGGTAGGATTCATGAATAATATATGCCTGACGTCTATGATCCTCATTAAAATCCTAACTCTAGAGTTTACTATATAACTAGTTAGTAGATAAACACTATGTTTTAACTAAGTAGGATTTAAATAGGGGAAAGTCCTTCAGGATGAAATTCTTATTATATTATTGTTGTAACTTTGTTAAATCACAATTCACCACAGGAAAATAAGAATGGAAAGTAAGAATAATAAGCAAATAATCAGGAAAGACTGAGGAAAACTGAATAACAAGTGAATAACGGAAAAGACTTAAGTCATCCATGGAACAATCCCCACTCAGCAATGCAAAATGGAAATTGTTTCCTGGAAAATTCAGTTCCCCACCAATGTCAGCAGGCGAGCCTTATTTTCTTCTGGGGTCTGTCCTTGGAATTGCACCATAGAGGCAGACATCTCCTTGTTTAGGAATCTGCCCGCGGAATTGCAGTTTTCAGACAGGCCCCTTTTCTTGATTAGGAGCCTGCCCTCGGAATTGCACCATTCAGGCAAGCTCCCTTCCAGGGTTCCTTGTATCTTCTTGGCTCC
Source organism: Phacochoerus africanus (assembly GCF_016906955.1). Taxonomy (NCBI): domain Eukaryota; kingdom Metazoa; phylum Chordata; class Mammalia; order Artiodactyla; family Suidae; genus Phacochoerus; species Phacochoerus africanus. The sequence goes on from NC_062545.1 coordinate 94,156,147, forward strand.
CTGCAAAAAACCTCATGCATATATACATAGATAAAGAAATACTGCTAAGTAAAGATATGTGAGAAAGAAGAGAGGAAAGAAAGGAAAAAATACCAGAGAAATTGAAAGAGAATGGGTTAAGAAAAGATAATATAAACAGAGAATGGCTATGTTTGGTATATGTATCTTCTGATTTCTGTTTATTTGATTAGATAAAATGAATCTCTATCTGCATCAGATTTAAGAAGAAGCTCAATTTTACTGATGTGACTGAATTTATTCTTTTGGGATTAACTAGTCGTCCTGAATTACAACTCCATTTTTTCGTGGTTTTCATACTGGTGTACGTTGTCATCCTGATCGGGAACATTGGTATGATCATATTAATTAGAATTCGCCCCCAGCTCAATAGCCCCATGTATTTCTTCCTCAGCCACTTGTCTTTTGCAGATGTGTGGTTCTCTTCTAATGTCACTCCTAAAATGCTGGAAAATCTGGTAACTGAGACCAAAACCATTTCCTATCCTGGTTGTATAGTGCAGTGCTTTTTCTTCATCACCTTTGCCCATGTAGAAGTCTTCATCCTGGCTGTAATGGCCTTTGACAGATACTTGGTCTTTGGTAACCCTCTGGTCTATGGCAGGAGAATGTCAAGGACCATCTGTATCCAACTGATCTCTTTCCCTTATGTATATGGCTTCTTCATTAGTTTTATTTCAACCTTGTGAACTCATGGTTTGTACTTCTGTGGGAACATTGAGATCAACCAATTCTACTGTGCAGACCCAGAGCTCATCAAAATGGCCTGTGCAGGAACCTTCATTAAAGAACACACTATGCGCACTTTGGCAAATCTCAACTTCTCTTACTCTTTATTAGTCATTGTCATCTCCTACATATTTATCTTTATTGCCATCCTAAGAATGCACTCAGCAGAAGGAAGGAAGAAAGACTTCTCCTTTTGTGGAGCTGTCAACATATTTTATGGAATTCCCTTCTTCATGTATCTTAGAAGTCCAACGGAAGAGTCTGTGGAACAGGGAAAAATTGTGGCTGTTTTTTACACCACAGTAATTCCTATGTTGAATCCTATGATATACAGTCTCAGGAACAAAGATGTAAAGGATTCCATGAGCAAAGCAATCAGTAGGACATTTTTAACCAGATAACATAAAAACTTAAAATGTATGATGAGTTCAATAGATAGGGTAGAAATTAACCATTTCTTGTGAATAATTTTGAAGGACATTTTTTATTTATGTTTTCCATGACTGGATGAAGATAATACACATTCGAAAAGAGAATAACGGGAAAAGAAGCACATTGTAAACAAGACCCTCTGGGTCTATAATATTTGACAAGATGAAAACATGCTGACAGTTCCATCTACTCTTTCTCCCTTCTACACAATGTCAAATTCAGTAGGTGTGACTAGGAAAAAATATGAATTTTCAATAGTTTGCAAACTCAATGTTTAAATTCTGATGTTAGAAGAACTGCAATGGTTTCTTTTTGTACCTAAAATAAGTGTTGGGTCAAGATACATGTTATTATTTTTAAATGCTTAAATTGACAATTATTTCCCTATAAGTCACTGTCATAATTGCATAAAACGTGACTGACTGGAATTTATGCAGAGCATGTTATAAACTCTGTGCAAGCAAAGCTAATTAATATAACTGTATGCTAGTTGAGTTTGCACTTTCAAATGTATACTAATTAATTAAATCTTATTTATATGTTAATATACTTAATATCCTATGGTATCCACTTAAAATCCTATTCATGTCTTACTTTATAATGACCATCAGAAGGTAATAACACAAGCTCATTGATATTTTGGTTTGGAATGTGGTTTCATAAATATATTTTAGCATGTTATTTTTAGAAAATTTGGGGAAAATGTAGAGAGATGCTTTTTTACCTTATATTTTTTGAAAATATTTTTGGAGTTTGGTTGTAGCAGAAACTAGCTGAACCCTTATAATTCTAGCATGTGTATTTGTTACTTGTGATACATTTTATATCTGATTGCAAAATTAACATATCAATATGATGGATGGCCTGAATTTCATTGTTTTACACTATTTTTGCCTCATTTTCAATATATTTTTATTTAAAAGGTAAGAAAAAATTTGAGGCACAAATAGCTGAATTTGATTATGAATGCTCAAAATCTATAACTTTTCTTGTTGAGGTTCAAGTCCTGTTCATTTACTTTTATTTACCAATATTTTGTAAGAACATTTAAAAAATACAGTTGGATTTTCACAAATAAAGCAAAATTAGGCATGCATTATATATGCAAGTTTATATATTGTATAGGTTACACGTGTGTACAAAGGTGTATATATGGATTTTTGTGTTTTTATGTGTGTGTATTTCAGAGGAATCCACTTGATCAGCGCTTTCCCCAAATTTCCATTTAGGAGTGTCTCTCAGGAGCAAACTAGTTGTCACATAAAATAAACAACATAACTATATCAATTATAATTTTATAATATTATATTCTATCTTGTACTACATTTTTTCCCTTTCCACATTTATGTGTATAATTCCGAGTTGCCTACTTCTCCAACAAAAGAACTCCTTTCTCTATTTGGCTATATTCTGACCATAGATTATAAAACATGGTGAATTTTAAAGATAGACAATTTCTGAGGCTGTTATGACCACTAGCGTTATTTTAACTAATTTGGAAAAATCAGCTATAATGGAAAAAATAAAAATCACTATAAAAATAAAAAATGGCATCATTACTTACATAAAAGGCCTTGCAATGCATACAGATTTAAAACATTTCCACTTAATTAATTTAGAATGTAATTTTTTTGTCTGAAGCAAGAAAACTAACACTAATTCTCATAAAACATTAATCATCATTACTTATTAAGCAATCTCTCTATACCCTCTCAGTTTAAAATGTAAATAATGATAACATAAACTGTTTATATTTCTTTTTGTCTATTTCTCAGCATTCTAACCTGCTGCTTAATTAGTTAATTTGCTCACTCATCTAATAAATAGTATCTGAGTGAATATTATATACCAGGCTCTGAATTAATTGTTTCTTATCAATGAACAGAACAGAAGAAAACAAATCCTTTATCTCATGGAGCATATGGTGTGAAATACACATAAACAAATACATAATACATAAGTAAATCATATAGTATGTTAGTGATATTATGGAAAAATCTAGGAAAAAATACCATAAGATAAAGGAGCAAAGGAGTGACTCTGGCTTAGTCATGAAAATGAAGACAGATTTTATTGAGAAGATGATAATTGAGCAAAAACCTTATGGAGGTGGTTCAGAGATCAGCCATGGAGGTGCATGAGGGGCAGTGGTCTAGGGAGATGGAATAATCACTTCAAAGGCCTTATAATACAAGTATTCAAAAGTTGTTTCAAGGAAATGTGGAAGTCACTGTGGTTAGAGTCCAGGGCAATGAGAAAATTAGTGGAATATGAGATCAGAGGAATGATAGAGGATTAGTGGCCAATAACTTAAGACCCTGTGAGCCATTGGAAGACTTTTATCTTGAGAAAAATGGGAAGCTCTAGGAAGGTTCTAAGCTAAGAAGCAATATGATATGACTTGTTTTTTTTTTTTTTTTTTTTATTCTTAGGGCCAAAATTGTGACATATGGAAGTTCCCAGGCTAGGGGTTGAATTGGAGCTACAGCTGCCAGCCTCCACCACAGCCACAGCAATGCCAAATCTGAGCCTTGTCTGTGACCTACACCACAGCTCACAGCAACGCCAGACCTTTAGCCTACTAAGCGAGGCCAGGGATCGAACCCACATCCTCATGGATACTAGTCAGGTTTGTTACTGCTGAGCCACGATGGAAACTCCAAGAAGTGAATTGGGAGTCATTTCCCTTTTAAATGCCTACTTTAGTTTTTTAATTCAGAATGGAGTTTAGAAGAACAAGAGCCTGTAATTCAGTCAAGAGAGATAGTTGCTAAGACAGAGCAGTAAAAGTGGTGAGAGGTCTTCAGATTCTGGGAATATTTTCTTTTTTCTCCTAGTTTATCCAAGCTTCTTTTCTTTTATTATTAAAGTATAGTTGATTTACAATATTTCTTAAATTTCTATTGTACAGCAAAGTGACCCAGTCATACATATATGTATATTCTTTTTTTTTAATACTATCTTTCTTCATGTTTCAACATATGGGACTGGACACAGTTACCTGTGCTATATAGTATTACCCATTGTTTATCCATTCCAAATGTAACAGTCTGAATCTACTAACCCTGAACTCCGTGTCTGTTTTCAATATAGATATCTCTCTCTCCATGAGGCAGAGTTGTTGCTTGCAAGAGATGCTCCACCGCAAATTCTCCTTGCTCTGGAATCTAGGCAATTAGATATTATTATCTAGAATTAGATATTACTGAACAGGTCTCACCAATGGAATGCAAGTTATACTTGAAACTTCTAGACTGAAGAGGTTAAGTACAGATGGCTTTCCTGTTCTTCCTCCAACACCTTAAAGCTGGATATAGATGCTCAAGTAGACTTGGGAAACCACTATTGCAGAGGGCTGATTACTTGAGACCCTAAGTGACAGCATTAACAGACACTGGACCATGATCTGGAACACCTGCCCATAGGTTTTATGGGTGAGGAATAAAACTCAAAGTATTATGTTTTCATAATTTCTCTTTTTGTTAAATACATTAGCTGGTAATTGTCCAAATGTGTAAATGGGCCAACTGCATATCTTCTAGAACTACAGCTTTGATTTAAAAAATCAGCCCTACCATTTTCTATTATCAGTTTCTGTTGCTATGTTATGAATCTCATTTTTTAACTGTCTTTGAATATATTTTTTCTAACATTTGAAGTTCAATGCATGATTGATCAATTTACATTTTTTCTTAATTAGTAATAATGATGATTTAATAATATATTTAACTTGGACCATATCATATTATATATTTTGAAATGCATAATTTGTACTATGTAATGTTTTAATTTTAATTTTAGCTATTTTTTACTCTCAGACCTAAGAATGATATATGTAAATGTTTTAGCTTATAAATAATTGTTTTAATAACTTAACATTAATTAAGAATGTACTCTTCATTGTCTTAAAAACCTTGTGCTCTTTGACATCTTTTAGATAACATTATAGTTCCTGTGTTTTTCAATTGTAATTTTGGAAAATATTTAATGGTTGTGTTATTACATGCTTTCTGAAAAATTAAGATGGCTAAGTGAAGTCAGACATACAATGAGACACCAACATCAAATGCTTTCACTGATATGCGGAATCTGAAAAAAGGACAGATGGACTTCTTTGCAGAACAGATGCTGACTCATAGACACTGAAAAACTTTTGGTCTCTGGAAGAGACTGTTTGGGGGGTGGGGGGATGTGTTTGGGTTGTGGAATGGAAATCCTGTGAAATTGGATTGTGATGATCATTATACAACTACAGATGTGATAAATTCGTTGAATAATAAAAAATAATAATTAAAAAATTATGATTATTTATTTATTCTTTTTTATTTATTTATTTATTCCTCAGCATATTTAATCTTATTTTCTTCTGCTTGCTTTTGAGAAATCTAAGACATTAAAAAGTCAAATTTAATTTTAATTTAAAATATTATCTCTTTATATAATTTATGCTAGATAATTCATTCATTACACATATTGACTGTTATATCTTCATTATGGATGCTATCCTTTAGTTAAAAGTGATATTTTCTCAGAGTTCCCATTGTAGCTCAGTGGTTAATGAATCCAACTAGGAACTGTGAGGTTGTGGGTTTCATCCCTGGCTTCGCTCAGTGAGTCAAGGATCCGGCATTGCCATGAGCTGTGGTGTAGATTGCTGAAGAGGCTCGGATCCCATGTTGCTGTGGCTGTGGCATAGGCCAGTGGCTACCACTCTGATTAGACCTCTAGCCTGGGAACATACATATGCCGTGAGTGTGGCCCTAGAAAAGACCAAAGAAAAACAAGTGCTTTTTTCTCTCTTATTTAATGATTATAATTTATCTTCTGCTTTATTTGTTTATTTATTTTGTTATGGCTGCACCCATAGAAGGTGGAAATTCCTAAGCCAGGGATTGAATCTGAGCCACAGCTGTGACCTGTGGCAATGCTGGATCTTTAACCCATTGTGACAGGACAGGGATGGAACCTGCACCTCTACAGTGACCTGAGTCACTTCAGATGGATCCTTAACCCAATTCACCACAGTGGGAACTCCTACTTGGCTTTATATTAATGCTGTGATCTTTATTTTCTTTGCATTTGAATTCACTTGTCCCATGCCTTTTAATCTTTCTGAGTTTTATGTGCATCAACTGTAGGCAAAAGTAGTGTTATTTTATTATCTCCCATTGTACAAAATTGAAACACTTATCAATTAATTTGACTTCAAGCCCTCTTCAAGGAGAGTGAACTCAAGTCAAGAATTATCAGCATCACTCATTTCGTTGTAATGACCCCTCCCCGACTGGAGCAACCTGGCCTATTCCTTCCTACCCCTACTAGAAAAAGTATGTGTCCAACAATTTACCCTGCTCCTATAGGGGCAATAAAGGCCCCCAACCAATCAGCAGGTCAGAAGGTGTATTGCAAGACCTCGCCTCTCTCCCTCAGCTATAAAAACAGACACAACCATGTGTTGTTTGATCCTGCTGTGGTAGCTTTGAAATCAAGCAATGAGATCCTGCTGTATCACACAGAGAACTATATCTAGTCACTTATGATGGAACATGATGGAGGATAATGTGAGAGAAAGAATGTATATACATATGTGTGTGTGTGTGACAGGGTCACTTTGCTGTACAGTGGAAATTGACAGAACACTGTAAACCAACTACAATGGAAAAAATAAAAACCATTAAAAATAATTTTGCCTCTGATCATGGAAAGTGTGACCCTAAGCAAGTCACTAAACCTCTCTAAGGTTCTAAGTTTCTTGTTTGTAAAATGGGAAAAATAATGACTACAGGAAGTACTTTTGAGAAATAAATTAGCATAGTGACTGGCATATGCTAACTTCAATCAATGCTTGTCCTTGCTATGATTAAGTTTCTAGTTGTCTTTGTTTATAAAGTGAGGGAGTTGGAGAAGATACAGTCTCACCTCATTTGGTATGTCCTCATTTCGGTATAGGGGATAATACTTGTTTTATCTTTCACTAGAAAAGCAAAGTGGCACAGAACACAAAGCACAGAGCACAGGACTGGCTTTGCAGGTTGAGCAATGCCATCCCCAAGTTTAGCATAATGCAAACCCAAAACAACTTCTTATTTGATCCCAGGACACTTTCAAAATCAGTTGAGATTGGGGAAAAACAAAACTGTGCAAGTCTGTTACAAAACCCCACAAAACTCAGCAGTTGACTCTTCCTCTGGAGGTATAATTTCCCCAGGGTCATTTCAAGGGGAAGCCTCTTAATTGCTTCTTTTTTTTCCTAAGGCAAACATTTAAGGAAAACCTCTTTTGTGGATTTCAACGTTCTCATTTTGTTGGTATATGTTGTTTACAACTTCTCAGATAGTATTAAATTTTCAATTCTGCATTCTTATTTGGAATACCTCCCTTCAATCTGAGGTTGGTGTACAAATGCATCTATCTGGAACTGGAAGATAAACGTTGCATCTTAGATTTTTATTTTCTGTTATTCTTGCTTAATTAACATTAACATCAATTAATTACTTATACCATACATATTATCTGTGTGTTTGTGTGTATTTGTGTATTGTGGGGAGCCGAGAAGATATAAGGAGCCGAGGAAGGGAGCTTGCCTAAACGGTACAATTCTGAGGGCAGGCTCCTAATCAAGAAAAGGGGCCTGTCTGAAAACTGCAATTCCGCGGGCAGATTCCTAAACAAGGAGATGTCTGCCTCTATGGTGCAATTCCAAGGACAGACCCCAGAAGAAAATAAGGCTCGCCTGCTGACATTGGTGGGGAACTGAATTTTCCAGGAAACAATTTCCATTTTGCATTGCTGAGTGGGGATTGTTCCATGGATGACTTAAGTCTTTTCCGTTATTCACTTGTTATTCAGTTTTCCTCAGTCTTTCCTGATTATTTGCTTATTATTCTTACTTTCCATTCTTATTTTCCTGTGGTGAATTGTGATTTAACAAAGTTACAACAATAATATAATAAGAATTTCATCCTGAAGGACTTTCCCCTATTTAAATCCTACTTAGTTAAAACATAGTGTTTATCTACTAACTAGTTATATAGTAAACTCTAGAGTTAGGATTTTAATGAGGATCATAGACGTCAGGCATATATTATTCATGAATCCTACCTGTGAGTTTTGTCCTTGATTTTAAAAGCTTTTAAGTGATAGCTCGTTAGGTTGGTTTATATATTCTTACACGGTCTCCCTGCCATAACACTTTAAAGATAAGCAGCAGTCTAAAAACAAGATTTGTGAATGCCAAATTCTTGTGTCTGTGACCTCTTTAACTTGTAAAGACTGGCTGGCCAAGGGATGATTTGTACTGAGTCTCCTCCTTTCCATGTGATGTATTATACCTAATTGCCCTTAAATTGTACTCACTAAATTTAGTTAAGACAAAGATCTTAGAATGTGATGTATAGCTGCTGTACCATGTAAAATTTAACCGATGTACTTTTAACACTATGATGTAATCTGTAGTTAGAAACAGTCTATATAATCAACCACTTATGCCAATAAAATGTGAGCAGTCCAGCGCCCTGAAGGAAGGGACAAAGAAGCTGTCTCTCTTACTAAAGCTGATGCATGTCCCTATCCTTCGGGAAAAATGTACATTCCCTGGCCACCAGAGCTGGCCTCTGGCAGTGTATGAAGAAGAGAAAGAGAGAGAGATAGAAAAGTAAATTTTCTATAGATATTTGATTGTGTAATTATTACAAAGTAATAATGGAAGTTACAATTTCCAGGAGAGCATTTAATAATAGTTATGTCTTATATTTTCATTGTGTAGTCATACATAATATGTTTTTTCATACTCACAAACACACAATGAAATTGGATTCTATTATTACTATTACATCATATTAAGACATGGATAAGTTAAAAACAAAACAAATGAGAATAAAACCTGCCCAAGTTTGTAAAATAAATTGTGGAGCCAGAATTCAACCAAGACAATTACATTTTGAAGATATAAAAAGAAATATTTTACTGGAATATTTAATATTTCCTCATGCTTGCTCTTGGGAGGGAAATAACCACAGTTATTTGTAAATGAATTTGAAATACAGAGAGATACAGTATGTGAAGTTTGGGTATATATATTTTGCCTGGAGTTCATGAGGAAAAGCTTCTAAGTGTTTCTAACTTCTCCAAGCCTTTCTTTCCCTTTTTTCCCGGACCTCTTACTTCGTAAGATCAGACGTGCACTACTTTCCATGAGTTCACCATCATTATCTATAATCCAGATAACCACCACTCAGGTGTTTTCATATTTCGTTTCTGAAAAGTACTATACACACACACACACACACACACACACACACACACACACACACACACACACATACACACACACACACACATACACACACATATTTTTTTAATAAATAGTCCTTGGTACTGAGCAATTAGATTTGACTTTCCACATAAAAATTCCTCAATGCTAATCCTTGAAAAATGCAATGGAATGCACCTGCTGGGTTATCCAATTTTCAATAATTTAACTGATATTATTCTTAAATTTTTATGCCATTAGTAAATGCCTCAGTTTTCCATAAATTAGCCTGTTTCTCTGGAGTTATATAGTTTGGTTGGTGGCTTTCTGCTTTCTCCTGAGAAAAATTTTCTTTCCAAATGGGGTGAACAGTGGATTACCTTTATTCATTAGAGTCTGTTTATTTTCCCTATGGCAATGACATTTACCATCTTTCCTGTTCTTATCCTTTCTTGTTACTACCCAGTGATAGGGTCCTTCAAATCAAAGTTCCACAAAATATAATCCTGGAGGTTCAGATAGGGTCTTGGAAATAATCACCTGGCATTTATCTTTTGAAGAGCACAGCAGAATCCCAACTTCAATAAATACATTGTCCTGTTGAAAAACTATCTCAAGATTCTTGCTGGATGGAATTACATTCTCTGTTCTACAGAATATAAATGTTTGCTCATGCTGGTGGAATATCTCTCTCTTCCTTGCCCTTTCTCTCTCTCTTTCTCTCATTTTTAAGCAAAGTAAGTGGTAGCTAGAATATATATAATAGAATGCTTTCCCACACAGTTTCTCATAGTTTAACTTTACTAGCTACATTGTGTATTTCTAAGAGTTTGGATGGGATATAAATATTTCTCATTTTTGATGAATACAAATTTGTGGATTTATCTCCTATAAACAAAATGCAAAGAACTAGTGTTTACTTTTTTTTTCTTTTTTTTTTTTGGTCCTTTTTTTTGCCTTTTCAAGGGCCGCTCCCATGGCATATGGAGGTTTGCAGCCTAGAGGTCCAATTGGAGCCGCAGGCACCAGCCAACACCAGAGCCATAGCAACGTGGGATCCAAGCCACATCTGTGAACTACACCAGAGCTCATGGAAACGCTGGATCCTCAACCCACTGAGTGAGGCCAGGGATCAAACCTGCAACTTCATCATTTCTAGTTGGATTCATTAGCCACTGAGCCATGACGGGAACTCCAAGAACTAGTGTTTTCTTGGGAAAATGATTGGTGTAATGTGGTTCTGGCAAATGTTCATATGATACACCCATATTAGAAAATAAATTTGTAAATACCAGAAAGTTTTCCTAGAACATCACTGGATCTCCATAGAAGCATCATTTATTGCCTGCTTTCTGCACCCAGTATCACACTGAAGGAATATATCAGGGTTTTAGAAAGTTTATTTACATTTATACTGTTTTAAATAGTGAAATTAATATCCTTGCCTAACATATATCTGAATTTACAGAACATAGCAATGGAGGATATCTAGTAGATTATAATTTCATGTTAGACATGCAAAAAAGAGTCCTATACAGGAAATATGCATAATGTATGAATGTGTGTAAGCAGTTTACCATTTTGTTTTAATGACTACAGTGATCATTTTTCCCTCTTTAAATGAGTGCAAATATGAAGTTATATTAAAAATCATTTTATATGAGATTTAGGGGTAACAAATTTTTGGATTAAATGGCTTCCTTATCTAATCATGAAGATTATGCTTACAATGAAAAAGAGTAAAATTATTACTTTTGAGCTATGTTAAAATGAGAAACATAACTCTCTGTACATGTCTTCAAATATGCAATTACCAAATGCCTGTGTTGGAAAAAAGGGGTATTTAAGTAGGAGGCTTTGAAACCTGGTTCTAGCATATTTCGATCACATTTGGTATATATGTTATATAATATAGAATGTGCATTTATCCAAGCAAACTTCAGACAGCCTGTTACATAGTAAGTACTCAGAAATGATTTGCTAAGAAGAATGGCAAAACACAGTCATAGATATTTAATAAAGAAAAAAATGGGAGATCCCATCATGGCACAGTGGTTAAAGAATCCAACTAGGAACCACGAGGTTGCAGGTTTGATCACTGGCCTTGCTCAGTGTGTTAAGGATCCGGTGTTGCCATGAGCTGTGATGTAGGCTGCAGATGCATCTTGGATCTGGCATTGCTATGGCTGTGGTGTACACCAGCAGCAACATCTCTGATTAGATCCCTAGCCTGGGAACCTCCATCAACCCTGGGAGTGGCCTAGAAAAGGAAAAAAGAGAAAAAAAAAGAAGGTCATTGGAAAAATATAAATTAATAAATAAATAATACTTGATTTTAAATTTTATTCCCTTTTACTTATCACAGAAGTTTGTAACTAATACTAACCAAGAACTGAGAAAATGCTCAATTTCACGGATGTGACGGACTTTATTCTTTTGGGACTAACCACTCGTCCAGAATGGCAAGTTCTCTTCTTCATCCTTTTCCTGGTGGTCTACATTATCACCTTGGTGGGTAATATTGGCATGATCATGTTAATTAAGGTCAGTCCACAGCTCGGCAGCCCCATGTACTTTTTTCTTAGTCATTTGTCATTTGTTGATGTGTGGTTTTCTTCTAATGTCACCCCTAAAATGTTAGAAAATCTGTTATCAAAAACAAAAACTATTTCTTATGCTGGTTGTTTGGTCCAGTGTTTCTTCTTTATTGCCCTTGTCCATGTAGAGGTTTTTATCCTTGCGGTGATGGCCTTTGATAGATATATGGCCATCGGGAAGCCTTTGCTCTATGGCAGCAAAATGTCAAGGATTGTCTGTATTCGACTGATTTCTTTCCCTTACATATATGGTTTTCTGACGAGTCTGGCAGCAACCTTGTGGACATATGGCTTGTATTTCTGTGGGAAAATTGAGATCAACCATTTCTACTGTGCAGATCCTCCTCTCATCAAAATCGCCTGTGCTGGGACCTTTGTGAAAGAATATACCATGATCATACTCGCGGGCATTAACTTCACATATTCTCTGACTGTAGTTATTGTATCTTATCTGTGTATTCTTGTTGCCATTCTGCGAATGCATTCAGCAGAAGGGAGGCGCAAGGCCTTTTCCACCTGTGGGTCCCATTTGACAGCTGTCATCATCTTCTATGGAACCCTTATTTTCATGTATCTCAGACGTCCCTCAGAGGAGTCCGTGGAACAGGGGAAAATGGTGGCTGTGTTTTACACCACAGTGATCCCCATGTTGAATCCCATGATCTACAGTCTGAGGAACAAGGATGTGAAAGAGGCCATGAGCAAAGTGTTCAGCAGAACATATTTAACAAAATAAAATGAGGTTGGGTTAATTTTTTCCTCTATCTCATATATATGTGTTTGTAAACAATTATTGTTTAATATATAGCTAAAGACATTTTACAAAAGCTAAGGACTTTGTGCATTAAAAAGGAGGAAAAGATAAAAATTCAGAGAATGAAGTGGATTGACCCATTCCTATTGATTAAGTAAACTTAATTAAAAAATAATAAATAAGTTAATAGAAAAGATCATTTAAGTCCAAGTTCACAGGTATTCTCATTCAAATTTTTCATGTACTTAGCTAGAATGAAGAGATTTTGTTTTAGTTATTCAAAAATGCAGTGGATGAATTTAGCAAATATTTATTGATTTGCCTATTTATGTAGTAATTTGGGGCATAAAAATATCATCTTTCATGTAACTTTCTAGTGCAAAGGTTTATAAAATGTGTGCTCAGCTATAGTTGTAAGATTGATTGATGTGTAATGCTTCTTTTAATGTGAAGGGTGGGTCTGTTCAGAGACTACTATTTTGAAAAGAGCAATCCTATTGTGTTTAATCCTTTTTCATTTTTTTAGCATTTAAGAGATATAACATGGTAAGTGTCTCTCTTTTACAGATTCCAGTAACTTCCATATTTTACTCCAAGTTTTCCAGTGACCAGAATGTGTATCCTCCTGCATGCCCTGGCTATAGTGCCTTCATTCTGAATGAAAAGTAGGTAGAATTAGTAGATGTGTCATTTTGAAAGCACAGTTCTCCAGACACCATTTAAAAAACTGAATCGACATTTTGTACTTTTTTTTTTCTTTTTAGGGCCAAACCTGAGGCACATGGAATTTCCCAGGCCAGGGGTTGAATTGGAGCTACCGCTGCCTGCCTATGCCACAGACACAGGAATGCCAGATCCAAGCCATGACTGTGAACTACACTGCAGCTCATGGCAACACTGGATCCTTTCATCCTCTAAGTGAGGCCTGGATCAAACTGGCATCCTTGTGGATACTAGTTGGGTTCATTACTGCTTAGTCACAAGAGAACTCACATTTTGCATTTTTGTGACCAAGATATGGTAATTAAATGTTTTATTTTTTTAGTTTATTATTATTTTTTTGTCTCTTTGTCTTTTCTAGGGCCACACCTGCAGCATATCGAGGTTCCTAGGCTAGGGGTCGACTCAGAGCTGTAGGAACCCGCCCACGCCGCGTCTGCAACCTACACCACAGTTCATGGCAACACCAGATCCTTAACCCACTGAGCGAGGCCAGGGATCAAACCTGTGACCTCATGGTTCCTAGTTGGATTCATTAACCACTGAGCCACAACAGGAACTCCTTAAATGTTATAAAATAATTTTTGTATTTGATAGAAATAAAATATTTTGGTGGTCTATTTGTGGTTAACAAAGACATGTCCTGACATGATATAAATAACATAGTTTGGCTTCTCCTTTGTATCTCCCTTCATTAAGCACTAGTATGAGGAAATGACAACTTCCAAAACATTTCTATGTCCTCTGATAGAAATAAATACATAAATAAATTATGTGCTGCTCTCCTGGTGCAGAAAATATATATATAATACTGAAATGTTATCTGCATATTTAAATTATACATTAAGTAATCACAAATTTATTTACAAAGATTCAAATATAAAATAAGATTGATGCAGTATGAGGACATTCTCCTTTGTCCGTTTTATGTTTTTATTTTCCTCTAGGGAAATGATAAATTCGTAAGCTCATTTCCACAAACACACACATATGTCATGGGCATTTTAAAAAGCTATTTGCATGTAAACAAATTTCTAATTCAGATTAAATTATAATAATATTACTGCATCTGTCACCGAAAAACCTAAGTCCCCTAAGGAATTCAAGATCTTACTTAATGTTACTTTTCAGGTGGATTTAAAGTAATTTATCTTGCCACTAACACCATTTAGTCACCATTTATTGGAAAACTCATTATACTAAACTACTTGCTGATTAGTAATATGGTTTTAAAGCTTTAAAATTTTTTGTCAGCAAGTGGATTTGGATGATTTTGTTGTCTTTTTTTATTTTCCCAAACCTAAACCACTTTCTCGATGTACTTTTTTGGAGAGTTGGTTTAGTGTTGCATGAAGAATGATGATGTCAGTGTTGCCGAGACCAGCTCAGCAAGTGAGGGCTGATGAATGGGTGCTTGAAATTTAAGAAAAGGTTAACATAAAACAAGACACATTTATCTTAATCAAAGGTGGGAACCGGGGGACTCAAGGTCTCAGGGACCAAGAGCCCCACCTCAAGAAACCACACTGCTTTTACTGTGCTCTTTGGGATTATATCAAGTGAGGAGGGGACTGTAGGTGCAAGACATAGGTTTTTTACTATTTTAAAAGTCACATAGATGGTAGCTGGTTAAGTTTTTACTCTGACTTTTAGGCATTTAACAATCATTAGCATTGAGGAAGCCTGGCATCAGCTGTCTATGCACAGCATCTAGAGAATCACCATTCTGCTTCTGCAGACAGCTTTCCTATCTATGGTAACCTGGGAGTGCCTAGGTTTGCACCTTGTTCTCCTTGCTGATGCATATCCCACTAATGACCCCTCATAAGCCCTGTGGGGCCATGAGGCTCCTCTTCCTCTTATTTTACCATGACATATTGTGCTGTGCACTCATGTGAGTGCCTATCTTCACAGGTCCAGCATGCCTAGACCAATGCACTATGTCCTCATTCAGCTGACCACATGAATAACTTATGCCTTTTGGTCTTTGTTCTCAAGCTTAAGCTGTTTACCAACACTGTGACTGTTTTTCAAGCAGGAATATGGGTTAAAGTAAAAGCAGGACAAGATGGAGTTTTCAACATAGAAAATAGAAGCAGAGAGGCTAATAAAAGATTGTAGAGACATACCTCCTGACACAAGGTCACTGGTTAAATCATGTTACTGATTTGAGTTTCCAAATTTCAAAGCAATTTCTGGACAACCTTGGAGAAGTCATTTGTGTTGACCCAGTTAATTTTTAAGTTGTAGAGTCTGATGCCCAAGATCTCATCTGGCTTTTGTAATTTCCACGAGTATGAATTCTCTAGCAGAACTTAAAGCAATTTTGCTATTTGCTGAAAATTCAGGATAGCTTTATCAAATACTTTCAAACATAGGTCTATTGGTACATTTATTTTGACATCTATGAACATCGTTATATTAAGCATCTCCAACAGAAAGTGCATTATTTTTCTCTGTCATTCTCCTTCCCTCCATTGTTCTCTCCCTAACACACACTCACACCACACACACACACACACACCCCCACACACACTTTCTTCTTTTCAAAACTGCATTTTCTTGAGAAAATGAATATTACGCTATAATAAGCTTGTGTCAATGAGTTTCCATGATACACTTTTATCATAATAAGTGAAAAACACTCAGGAGCTCTGGGTACTTGGGCATTGAAGAATGCAGAAGAAGACTTCGCCTGAGCACTATTCTGCCCACGGTTTTCCAGACAAAATTGAAGCAGTATATCGTCTAAGGTTTATGAAAAATCTAGGTTGGCATTGTAGTTTGTTAACCTGCTAGCTATATCTAAACTCGGTAGAAAAACTTAACATTAAGGTTATTTAACATGTGCATATTTTTATTCTTCAATATAAGGATAATATTGGCCACAGTCCTAGAGAGGTGGTGAGATCATACCTGTGAACTGTTTATAGGTAAAAAGGAACAAATCATTTCAATTTTTTTGAGTGCTTTAGATGATACAGACATTGTGCTGAGAGTTATGCCAATATTATCTAAGGTCACCATGCCACACTGTGAGACTGTAATGTCCTCATTCTATAGTTGGGAATTGAGGCTGGAATTCTAACTTATCCAAAGACACAAAGTTGAAGTCAAAGCTGAGGTGCGATTCCTGATCTGACATCAAAGTCAATCCTCGCTGATTCCCATAAGAACCTAAAATAAGTGAGAAAAATTGTCTTACTAATAATCAGGTTCTTCACCAGTGACCTCCTGTTTTACTCATTCTCCCCAGATGTTTCCAAGTGATGTATACTTTTGAGGCATCTTCTATCTATAAGACAAACTTGAGATGCCCAGATTGCACTTTTCTATGATCACCTATCCTGACAGATGATGCTTATAAGAACTCTAACAAAACAGAAAAGAAAACCACTGACTGATATTTTATAATGTAAAATAAGAATGTTTTCCTGAGACACACAATTGTCAAGTGTGAACGAAAGAAGGAAGAGCCCATGTGAAAGTGGGAGAAATTAGATCATGATATTAAAAATTTTGATATTTTAATTTTATCATAGGTAATATTCTTCTAACTAATGTTCCTTAACTTACCTTACCCCTGAGATGTTTCCAGAATTTTAATTACTATGTCTTTCATAACTACCTGGAAATTTCCTCGGGGAAATGCTCTTAATCCTCTCAGTGTTCAAGATTCTATTATAAATAGTGAGGAATTATCATTTGTTTATCTTTGCTGCTGAAGGTAGATCTACAAATGTTATGCTCTTTGCAGTACAGATTAATGAAGTCACATATTTTAATTTTTATTCTTATTTTGAAGAGACTAAGACCTAAATTGTAGACATATTTGTTATCACCATGTTTTATTGGGTGAAATTTATATTACTGGGAAATATCATTGTTTATATCCACAGTTTATTTAACAAAATGCTTATTCTTCATTTTTTACCCCTTTACCACTTCTCTGCAAAGACCATTGTGTTTTAAAATGTGGAGTTCCTGTCATGGTGCAGTGGAGACAAATCCAACTAGGAACTACGAGGTTGCGGGTTCAATCCCTGGCCTCACGCAGTGGGTTAAGGACCTGGCATTACCATGAGCTGTGGTGTATGTCAGCAGCAGTAGCTCCAATTTGACCCTTAGCCTGGGAAACTGCATATGCCGCAGATGTGGCCCTAAAAAAGAAAATAAATAAATAATTAAAATGTGTGTGAATGGAGTTGAAAGTATTGTATTAGTGAGGATGATTGACCACTTACTATACCTCCACTGTTCTTCTTCATGGGAAATTCCTGAAAGGTTAATATTTTCTTAATTTTAAAATTTCATACTCTATATTATCTATTATTTTAATATATGATGAACACATGTAGTAAATTGGCTCTATCCCAGAATTCACTTGGATTCTCTGATCCTAGAACTGTGGGTTGCCTAACTTTGAGAGGTAGAGAGACGCCATGTTCTATTAACTCTGTAGTTCAGCTTGCTGCGAGGTTATGTAAGGCTCTTCTGGTCCATTAAGGAAGAACTATTAAAAGGAAAACCTTTCTTCTTTGGGGGTGGGTGATCAAACTGAATTTTAAATACAAAGAAATAGAATACTAGAACAGGTTATCAATTAGGCAGTGATATAAAGTTATTAAGGGTATACTACTAGATTCAAATTAATTAGCTTGCATCTTGATCTGTCCAATTAGTAGATGTCCAGTATAGGAAGACCGTCATAGGCTTTCAGTGCTTCAGTTTCCTCAATTTTTGAATTATCCTAATAGAACCTGCTTCATGGGAACTTTGCAGGCGAAAGATTTAGTAAGCATTCAATACAAATTAGCTATTCTTAGTACATTTTAAAACTGAGGCTATTGCCACTAGAACAATCTTTCCTAGAGAATTTATTAATATTAAATGCATTGAATGAACCAGATCTAGAGATCAGGGCTCTTAAAAATCATATCATGAATATTCTCAAATATCCGTTATGTTTAACAACTAAGCTAGACAGTTTAAAGGGTTCCAAGATGAATGAGACAAATTCTGCTACCACAGAGCTAATGATTATCTATAAGGGAAAAAAAAAAAAACTACGCATATAGGAAGCAAAATTGGAGAATTAATATTAACTTATGTTTCTTAGATGTCTTTATGCTTTTTAATGTATTTTATACTTTGCAGTATCACTAGCCCAAGTCCAACTATGTTAATTAGAGCATTATAGATTCATTGAGCAGGCAGGGTTAGGAGATTTTTACATAGGGAAACTCCTGAACTTAGCTCTATTTCCCAACCAGAGTCTGCAGCTCTCACCTCACTAAGTATTTCTACACGTAAAAGAAGGCACATGTCTAAATTCATGGGAATTTAGAGTAAAGGGTAACTCAGATCTGAACTGAAACTTCAGTGTCTATTGTGTTACATGTCCAATTCATTTTATTCATGGTGTATTTCTTTCTTTTTTTTTCTTTATTTCTTATTAGGGCTTCACCCGTGGCATATGGAAGTTCCTGGGATGGGGGTTGAATCCTACTTCAGCTTCTAGCCTACACCACATCACCAGAAACACCAGATATGAGCCACATCTGTGACCTACCCCACAGCTTTTGGCAACACCAGATGCTTAACACACTGAGAGAGGCCAAGGATGGAACCCGCATTCTCATGGACACTATGTTGGGTTCTTAACCTGCTGAGGCACAACAGGAACTTCTTTTTTTAAATACATGGTGTATTTAATTCCTATATTAATAATGTCAGAAGTAGGAAAATATTTTGAGATTAATTAACTTCCTAAATGTGCTCTTCTATTAGTTAGAGGAACTTATGATATAGTCATAGAATTAATACACTTCATAATACTAAAGGGGTACCTCTAGTAACACTTTTTTTCAATATGGTAAGCTAAATAGTTCCTCTTCTAACACTTTGCATTTTCATTTTCTTCCCCCTTATTTCTACATAGCTGGCTACTTTTCCTTAACCCAAAAGTCATATCCTCAAGATTTTTGGCCATTCTGTCTGCATCCTGCCTCTTCTTATTTCTGATCTTATCAGCATGCTGTGTTTTTGTCACAGCAGCTCCACTAAGTGATGTATCTTATTTGTATATTTATTATTTACTCATTTTCAACAAGAATATAATATGACATAAGCCAGAGTCTTGTATATCTTGTTAAACCTCATGTTTCCAGGGAATTTAGAATACTTCTAGATATAACAAGTATATCTGACATATAACTGGCTTGGATGCTTGTAAAATGAATTATTATAAGCAATTATAAATAGAACCTCATTTATACATCCTCATTATATTATATTACCTTCAAATGTCACCTATTTGATCCTTGTGATGTTAACATTATTTCAATAATTTAGCAGAATATAAGTATCTAATTCTAAGACTATATGAAGGTAATTGTCTATTTTACAGATAATAACCTGATAAATATTGGTGACAATTACTTATAACACCCATTGAAGAAAATAATTTTGCTTAGATATTCTTATATTGGGCATTGTGGAAAATCTTCATTAATTTTTAAATTATTTGAATTAGAATACAGATAAACATGACCCAATTTCAAGAATAAACAAATCTCTTCAGAGTTAAGAAAAAAATATTTTTCTATTGGCAGTACAGACTGGGTCTAAGGAAACACAATGACAAATTTTACAGATGTGACGGAATTTATTCTTTTGGGGTTGACCAGTCATCAGGAGCTTCAAGTTCTCTTTTTTGTGATGTTCCTAGTGGTTTACATGATCACCCTGTTAGGGAACATTGGTATGATTATTTTTATCAGCATCAGTCCACAGCTTCAGAGCCCGATGTACTTTTTCTTGAGTCATTTATCTTTTGTGGATGTGTGGTTCTCTTCCAATGTCATTCCAAAAATCCTGGAAAACTTACTATCGGAGACAAAAACCATCTCTTATGTGGGGAGTTTGGTGCAATGTTACTTTTTCGTTGCCCTGGTCCACGTGGAGGTATATATCTTGGCTCTGATGGTCTTTGATCACTACATGGCCATCTGCAACCCTTTGCTTTGTGGAAGTAAAATGTCCAGGACTGTCTATGTTCAGCTCATCTCTGTTCCTTACCTCTATGGATTCTGTTAGCCTAACATGCACGCTGTTGACATATGGCTTGTACTTCTGTGGAAACTCTGAAATCAACCACTTCCTGTGGGGGAGTCTACATGAAAGAATACACCATGATTGTTACTGCTGGGATTAACTTCACATATTCCCTCTCAGTCGTCCTCTACTACTCTCATCATAGTAGCTGTGCTATGCATGTGCTCCGCTGATGCAAGGAGGAAGGCATTCTCCAAGTGCGGGTCCCACCTAACTGCTGTTACCATGTTTTATGGGACTCTCATATTCATGAATCTCAGGAAGCCCACGGAAGAGTCCGTGGAACAGAGGAAAATGGTGGCTGTTTTACACCACAGTGTTCCCTATGCTGAATCCCATGATCTACAGTTTGAGAAACAAAGATGTGAAAGAGGTGTTCAACAAAGCAATCATCAAGGCAAACTTGGGGCAGTGACACTGAAATCAATATTTCTGTGGTATGTCACTACCTGTTATAAATGTCCTGGCATAAAAGTTTCTAGCTCAAAAAGGACTTTCTAGAGACAACTCTTACATATACCAAGAAGTCCAATCTAACACAGCGATGCTGTGCCCAGTGAGTGGATTCTAGGTACTATGCCTGCTTTATTTTACATATGCAAATGAATGATTAAAACTGACATATTAATGTCATTCATGAAAAATAGGAGGTTCCTCATTCCCCCTTTTTCCTTAGAACCAGGTTCTGTCTGCTATTCCTACAGTGAGAGGCATTTTCAAGGACAGAGCCTTGAGAGATCAAAGGGCTGTTGAGAATCTGGATGGTATGAGTGGCTGAACCCAGTGAAAGCCTCATATAAACTTTTAAGATTCTGGCAGACAGATGCAAAGATCTCCTTATCTTGTCACCGACCAAGACAAACCTCATATGTAAGTTCCTTTGCTTATTAAACCTGCCATCTACAAATCTAAAATGATCTACCTTTATTGTTCAGCTTCTCCTTGCCCTTCGTGTTGGGGAAAGTTTTAGATTTCACCAAGGTTATAAGTTAACACTTATTTAAGAAATCGTTTCAATTTAAAGCCACGGGGGGGGGGGGGACAAAGAAATCCACAGAAACCACTTAACGTGGCTTATTAAAAATAAATAACATCAAATATTTTATGTTTTTACTTTTAAATAAAATTACAGTGGTATCCTATGAAACTCAATAACAGAGAATGGCACTGGTTTCACAACAAAGCAGCCCTTGGGCATTGGACATTTTCAGAACAAAAATCGCCACCCACTTTCTCTGTTTGAGCCCACAGGTACTTCTCTTGACTATAGTATTTACATTTAATTTTAATTTCTCTACAAGCCAGCTTTTTGTTTTTCAGTGCACAAGGAGAGCTGCATCGAAAATCCCAGCCCCAGCATTCACCTAACCTAGGATCTAAGATTAAGTGTCTAATTGAGACTCAATAGATTTACAGGGGTATAATTTCAAATTCCCTTGAAAGACTTATCTTAATTGGTTTATCCTGAGTCCTGTGATCACTCCAGTAGGACCTTGAGTACAATTATGGATGCCATGTCCTGCCTTGGTGGAGGAAGGAGATTCTCAGATGGAGAGGGTCATTATAAGCAGGTAAGTGGTTCAAATTGTGTTCATGATGTTTGCTCACTCACTCATTCACTCATTCTTCCACCAGCATTCAGAGTGGTTACAGGCATTATATCAGACACCAGGAGTGATAAAATGTAGAAGATAAATCCTTCCTATAGTTCCCAAGGAATGAGCAAGGCTAGACTGTGTATTAAGCCAAATGAGGCATTATCATGGCATACTGGCAGTCTAGTAAGGCAGAGAAGATATTGGCATTAGAATTTGGTGGGCTTAACAAAAGATAACCAGGAATGATAATGTGACCCTCATTTCTTCTTAACAGGCTAATGATCTTTCTTTTCCAAACTGCCACTGCCTTATCCCATATGTGCCCTTTTTCTCCTTGGGGCTTGAAACAATTCTCTCACACCTCCACATCCCCCAAGTCACTTGTGGCTAGTATCTCATACTACTGGAATTTTTGCCTTCTTTGCACATTAATTTCCTTCATCACTCTCCTCTGATAGTTTAAATCTTTCTGAGTTTTACTAACTCATACTGATGATTTGATTGTTATCTGCCTATTCTACCAACTGTTCTGTCCTGTCAGGAATGTGCTTGTTATTGCTCTCCGAGAATGGCTCCAATATCATACACATGGTAGACACTGAACATTTGAATTTATCTGTGAACATTCCAGTTGAAGGTTTAAGTGGATTTCAGATTATATTGCTTTATAATCACCCCAAATTAACTTAGCCATACTATAAGTAGTTGGTTTGTATGAGATGGTTAAAAAGGATAAAGATAAAAGATTTCTTTTTTCCCTTTTTTATTTTTTTGTCTATGAAGTTGCTGTTTATTTACTTATTTTTGTGCACTTTGATGTATGTGATGTCTAACAATAAAACTGGAATTTTATTTTGCTCTGCTATTATAAAAAAATCACCCCAACATAGAGGTATTTCTTGGCAACTTATAACAATCATATTTATTACTACTCCTTCCTGTTCTCCAACCCATCATAATTTCATTATATCAAAAAACTTCAAGGATCTTTGGAAAGCACAGCTTTGCTTAGGGAATTTAGGGACAGGTCTGCTTTTTATGTTTTGATAGAGTTAATAAAAGGAAGTATGGCTTTCCTGATTCCCAAATCTATGCAGTGAAAAATCATTGTTTCAACGGACATGTTAATCTGTGTAATTTCAGGGACTGATCAGTATTGAATTTAGTGGTGGTCAGAAACGGAGGAAAGATGATTAGCAGACAGGGTACAGTTGAGCAACAGGCTACTGGGTGGAATGACATGGGGATGAACACCTTCTTTGCTCCTTTCTCTATTCTCCACAATATGCACAACAGAAACACTTTTGAAAGGGTTATCAGATGCAACTTGGAATGGATTTACAATGAGATCCTACTAAGTAGCATTGAGAACTATGTCTAGATACTTATATCGCAATAGAACAAAGGGTGGAAAAAATGTATACATGTAAGTGTAACTTGGTCCCCATGCTGTACAGCGTGGGGAGGGAGAAAGGAGTTGCTGTATCTTATTATCAGTTGGATAGAAACTATCCAGGTCAAAGATATCTGTGTTACATACTCTTAGAGTAGAAATTCCTTTAAAATGTAAATTTCACGCTTTCAAACATTTCAGCTTCATATTGATTGCTAAAAGATAGAACTCATGTACAAATCATATTGCCTCATATAAGAATGTAAAAAATAAATGTATACCATCAAAAGCTTATAAAAACAGCATAATTGCATGTGGCATGTCCCAAGACCGGTTGTTGTTCCGAGTGTTTTTAAAGTTATTAGAGGCAGGACATAGCATTTTCAACAGCTTTCCTCAAGGGATTTTTCACCTGTTTCTTCCTCAAGCTGTAAATCATGGGGTTCAACATGGGGATGACTATTGAGTAGAATACAGAGGCCACTTTGTCTGTGTCAAGGGAATGGATGATTTTGGCTGGAGATACATGAAGATCAGAGTCCCGTAGAATATAGTCACAGCAGTCAAATGAGAACCACAAGTCGAGAAGGCTTTGAACCTCCCTTCTGTAGACTGGATTCTCAGGATGGCAGCCACAATGTACAAGTAAGAAAAAAGGACAGTGGTCAAAGAGCTGACCATGTTGACTCCCGCAAACATGAAGATCAACATCTCTTTGAGGCTGGTATCGGAGCACGGAGATGGCCATCAAAGGGACATCATAACAACAAAAATGATTGATGACATTGGGGCCACAGTAGAGCAATCGGAAAGTAGCAACTGTTTGGAGTAAAGCAACAGAAAAGCTGTATAAGTAGGGTCCGGTTACCAGCTGCATACAGACCTTTGGGGATGTGATCACCACGTAGAGAAGAGGATTGCATATGGTCATATAGCGGTCATAAGCCATTACTGGCCAGAAGGAACATCTCCAAAATCAAGAAGTCAGGAAAAAGCCCAACTGTGTTGCACATGCATAGAAAGAGATGGACCTGTGCTTGGTCAGGAGGGGTCAATTGAGGAAGAGTAACAAAGGTCTACAAAGGCCAGATTACTGAGAAAAAAGTACATAGGTGTGTGAAGTCGAGAATCCAGTCGGATTGAGGAAATCATCCCAGTGTTTCCTACCAGAGTTAGATAATATACCACTGAAATGAGCAGAAAGAGAAGGAGTTCAATCTCCCTATGGACTGAAAAGCCCAAAAGAATGAATTTTGTCACCCTGGTGCTATTTGTTTCAGTCATTCGTTCCAGTCTCTCAGTTGATGAATAAAGACAGTTGAAGACAGAATTACCAGGAGTAAGAAATGATTTTCAGACACAAAGCTTATATGTTTCAACCCAAGAAATTATTGTTCATTGAAGGAGAATATCAAAACAAAGAAATGCATCCCATTTCAAACTCTCCTCTCTGGCTGTTTGTAATTTTGCAAGACCAAAGGTTGAGGGCCAATAAAAATAATGTTTGCAAAAATATTTAATATTTAGATGTAGATAATTTAAAATTATATTGAATAAAGAGAAAAAAATCAATCGTTAAAATTTCTTCTCCCATATTTTCTTCCTGGTGGAGCAAAACCTTTGTGTGCTAGTTTGTTAGTAGCTTTTTGAGTAGATATTTTTAATTTACTTGAGTAAATACACATTGTGATCTATGCAAAGTTAAACAGGATATTAAATGGGTATAAAAAGGGGGTCATTGGATGTTTTTCCTTGTGGATGAGGTAAATTTTGAATTCATATATAATCCATTCATTTTCAAATGCTGTGCTTGAAAAATACACTTGGAGTAGATCTAGAATAAATGTATTTTTTAAAGTATGATTCTCTATATTAAAGTGTTCTTCAGTGCTGTATTTTAATTATTTTCAACATTTATAATCAGGAATGTTTTCTACAATCCTTGGAAAATTTTCTGTGAAATAATCCTCCTGCCTTTAAAAGGCGGTATTGGGGATTGGCATACATGCACATTGTGGCATGTGGAATGACTGGCCAATGGGGACCTGCTGGTATAGTATCCCACAAGGAACTATACCCAGTAATCTATGATAATCTACATGGGAAAAAATCTGAAAAAGAATGGATGTGTGTATATGCTATAACTGAATCACTTTGTTGTACCTAGGAAACTATCCCATAACTATAATCATAAATCAACTGTAGTTCAAAAAATTTAATAAGTGAAAAAAGTGGTAATCATTTGATAAGAGATAGAAATTTTCAGAAAGTGATATTCCTTCCTTATGATGTTCTGCTTGCATGGTATGCTTATTGCGAGTTACGTGCCTCTTCCACTTCTGAGGCTGAGAAACTAATTAGCTAAATAATTTAGGGAAGAAAGTAAAAAAAATACATATTTTATAAATCTCACAGTATCAAATTAAAAATAAGTTACGAAGTAGAAATAATTAACACCCTTTTCTCCTCAAACATATTGCTCAAAGGGAATCTTTTTTTTTTTTTAGGTTATTGCCAGTAGTCAGAAAATCTGTTCTTTAGTTTTTCTTCTCTATGACTGATCTAATACTATGGCTTGTACATTACTTTGTTTCTAAAAGCTAAACATATATAAACATACATGCACACATATACATACATATATTGCATATATACCAAATACACATATTACATATGAGTGTATATTTAAAATATGACATGAAAACCATTTCCCCCCAAATCCGTTACTTTCCTCTTCGGTGGAGTTCAAAACCCACCTGTGAGAGGTGTGTTTGAACTGACTTGTCTTCTTAAACTGGCGTCTTAACACAGATATTTGTAGAATAGCTCACTATGCTAGGAATAGAATAGAAGAAGAAATAAGAAAGGACTGATTTGGCTAAACTTTGCCTGCTTCCTTCCATGGAAACATATTGACTCTGATTTCATTTTGGTCTTCCATGGAAAATATCACGTGGGTCTGTTTTAGAGGTAATTTGTGGAAGTTTTGGCATTGAGTTACTTTTCTTTGTGCATATATTGGGATCAGGTTTATTTCATTTTCCCTCTTTGCAATAAAAGAAAAAATTTCAAAACCCACACACCTCATTAACTTCAAATTTGGAAAAGACCAGGTCCCATTTTATGAATTACTTTCACTCATGTATATCTCTTCGATATATGTTCTTTTAAAACCACAAATCTTTCCTCTGACAGGAACATACTCACACATACAAATGCTGTTCTTCCTAAGGAATTGGCTTCTGAAGTTTTACCAACAAATAAAAAGTGTTTTCTTCTTCTAGAAAAAGCCAAAGTCTTAGGAAGCAGTTGAAAGAGATATTTTATTGGGGGTAGGGGTAAGAAAAGTATTTCATTCTTCTGTGTAAATGTCAGCTTTATCCAGTTGGAGTAGAGCTAGACAGGGTCACCTACTTACTTTTAAATAAGGGAAATTGTGAATGACTTGGGAAAGGAAGGCTGTGGAAATGGCCAACAGCACCAATTTTTTTTTCTTCTTAGGGCCAAACCTGCAGGATATGGAAATTCCCAGGCTGGGTAGGTGTTGAATTGGAGCTGCAGCAGCCAGCTTACACCACAGCCACAGCAACACCAGATTTGAGGCATATCTGTGACGCACACCACAGTTCACAGCAACACCAGATCCTTAACCCACTGAGCAAGGTCAAGGACTGAACCACATTCTCATGGATACTAGTCAGGTACTTAACCTGCTGAGCCACAACAGGAACTCCTCAACAGCACCTATTAACCTACCCAGTTGTAGAAGAACTCTTCCCCTGAATGTTTCCTGAGGGGCTCTCCTTTCCAATGACACTCTCTCTGACAGTCAGGGCATGTGAAGATGTGATCTAGGACTTTATATAATGCAATCTCTATTCCTCTGAGTATTATTTCCTAATATTCCCCAGACATGACTACATGAGGGTCACCGACTCTCCAGTGTCCAACTCTGATGAGAAAAAGAGTAGCCTATAAAACCAAGGTAACATTAGGTTATATTTGAAGTGAGAATGATGTCAGAATGAAATCACTAGTCCTTGGTATGTATGTCCTATTCACTTCAGACAAAGAAAATAAAGAAAAGCAAAACCAAGTGGCAAAAATTTTAAAATCACAACCACTTGGAATGCATTGTTATTATTTTTTTACATTAGTTCCTTTAATTCCCTGTGATCTTAGTCAAAGGGTTTCTGATTCAATTATTTGGTTTATACCTATTAACTGAATGTCTTTTAGACCTAGAAGTTGTATGTTTTCAAGTAGACGGAGGTGTTTATTTTTTCTTTGCCAAGTGTGAACACAAAGGCAGTAAATAACCTTATCTTCATTCAATAGAGTTGATATTTAACTTTTAAAATCACATGGCATTAATTTGTTGTATGACCTGAATCAAGAATATAAACTATTGTTTTTCCAAAAAGCTAATGAACAGCCCTGATATTATTAAGTAATCCATCTATTTCTTATTAATTTACAATGAACCAACTTTTGTATATAATAAAAACCTTGGAGTTTTAGAAAACTCGATATGTATAGGTTATCACTATTATTATTATTACTGTTGTTGTTATCATTTGTGGACACACCCATGGCATATGGAAATTCCTGGGCCTGGGATGGAACCCGCACCACACCAGTGACCTGAGCCACTACAGTGACGATGCCAGATGCCTTAACACACTGTACCACAAGGGAGCTCCACTATGGGGTATTTTTATAAATACTTTATTTTGTAAAAAAAAAAAAATGTGTTTCCAGAATATAAATAAAATGCAGGTGTCACTTGAGTAACACAGGTTTGAACTGTCTGGATCCACTCATATGTGAATTTTTTTCAATAATACTTTGGTAGGATTTTACCACATGAAGTTGTTTGTCTCTGCAGGTGTGGAACTGCAGATACAAACCTGCTGTAAAGTTGTTAGCAGATTTTCCACCTGGTGGGGTTGGTGCCCCTAACCCCACATTTTTCAAGGGTCAACTGTATAAGAATGCTCATTATAAAATTTGATATACAGAAAAACACGAACAAAATATATAAATCATCCACGAGAGCGAACCAGTTTGTTCTTTAAGTTTGGGGACAACTCATTTTTCTTTTTTCCTTCATGTTTGTCTATACTTTATTAAATTGTGCTCATAGTATGTGACAATTTAATGCTTAAATCCCAATTTTTTTTCCAACAACTCAGTTGTCCCTCAATATACATGAGGGATTGGTTCCAGGACACCTCTCCCCACCACTGGCCACCCCCATGGATCCCCAAACCCAGGGGTACTCAAGTCCATTGTATGAAATGGCATAATACAGCTGTCCCTCCAGGCCAGGGTTCCACAGGAGTGGATTCACTAGGCATGGATCCTGGATGAATCCACTAATTCAGAACCCACACATATCAGCTGTAGGTATGTCAGGGTTTTACATGCCTTTTAAGATTCTTCCCAAAGCATGTTTCTAACTTATCTATTAAATTCCTATTTTAACATTTTGTTATTTTTTCTAGTTAGTAAGATAATTATTCTGTAATAAATTCCCTTAAAATTAGTTAAAAATTAACCAATTAAAATGTTCAAAATTGCTTTAGAATGATCCAATACTTTTAAGATAAAATACTTAAAAAATAGAAATGCCAAATAAGAGAATATGTCAACTTCAAAACTTTTTATTTATTGCTAAATTATCTTGTTTTCAACTTTGTACTTTGCCATGTTGTTTGTTTTTAAATACTGCCTCCAACTTACATTCTCCCCCTTTTCTAAATATCATTCCAGTAATCCTTTTACTCCCTTTATTCTGTGGGAAGTCTCCTCACCAAGGTCATGTTATGTAACCTATCTGTGATATCTGCCACATTCCTTCTCAGGTCCATTGTTGGTCCCTCCTTATTGCCCTGACCTCCAAATGTTGGACAGCCACAAGCTCAGTTCCTTGTCATTTTGTCTGATTATTTCTATACATATTCCTTTGCTTGTTAATTTCATTCTGTTTTGTACATCTAAGTGTCTATGTGCCATCAACTCCCAATGTAACACTTTATCCCCATACATTCTTCTGAATCTAGATTCTCATATTCAGCATCCTACCTGACATCTTTACTTGGGAGTACACTAAGCATTTTGGATTTAGTGTCCAAAACTGAGTTTCTAATACCCTTACCCTCCCTGTCTCAAGCCTGATCCTCTCAAACTCCTCTTATCACAGCCCATAGGAACCCTATGGTTGCTCCAGGCAAAATCCTTGAGTCACCCTAAACTTGGAGGAATTCAAGTTGGCACTACTTTCCAGTGGAACTGGCATCCAACTACTTTTCACCAGCTACAATTCTCTGGTTTTATCTACCATCCTTAGAACTAGGGTGGCTGTTTTCATCCTTTCCCTTTTTGAGTGATTTTTAAAAAAGAATAATTCTTTTAAAATTAGGTTATCTTGGAGTTCCTGTTGTGGCTCAGAAGTAAAGAACCCAACAATTATCCACGAGGATCAAGGTTTGATCCCTGGCCTCACTCAGTGGGTTAAAGATCTGGCATTGCCATGAGCTGGGGTGTAGCTCACAAATGAGGCTTGGATCTGGGCTTGCTGTAGCTGTGGTGTAAAGCAAGCAGCTATCCCTCCAATTTGAACCCTAGCCTGGGAACCTCCTTATGCCATGGTGCAGCACTGAAAAAAAAAATCTAAAATTAGGTTATCTTATTCCCTGGTGTAAAATCCTGTATTTTTGCCCATTACACCCAAAATAAAATCCAAAATTCATTCTAGTGCCCATAAAATCGGAATTAATCTCGCCGTTGTTACCTTTCTAATCATTGATATTTTAATCGCTCTCTTCCCCATTCCTATCCTTCTATCCCCACTGACTTCAGATATTCCAGGGCTCACCAGCCTTAGGTATTTACATTTGTTCCCTCTGCCTGGGCTATCTTTTCTAACCATCTCATTCTTGCTCCTTTGGATACTTTCAAGGTGGTAATACATGAGAACACTGAAGCCAGATTATCTAGGTTTAAATTCTGTTTCTTCTGTTATGTGCCGTGACAATACTTGGTCACCTAACAGGCTGTGTCTTATTTTCACCATCTTTACAATGAAAATCGTAGTAACTGCCTCTGGTGCTACATTAAGGATTAAATGAATGTGTAAAGTATGTAAAGTGTAAGGAATCATGTCTGGATTATCATAAGTGCTATGTCAGCATTACTGACTAGCACACTACTTATCTTCCCTAATTTACTTCTTTTCCCCTCAATATCATTTATCGTTATACCAAATTTTTATTTTATTAGTTTATCATCTCTGTTAGCTATTGTGTGGACAGAGATTTTTGCTCTCTTATTAGCCTCTTTCTTGACAAATACTGGAGACTCAATACATTTGACTCCTATAAGACTTTCCATTTTTTTTCTACGCTGACATTAATAATTACATATATATATTCATTTCCTATGAGCCATGATGGGAATTCTTTTTTCCCTGATACTTCTAAGCTGCAAATTTGGTTTATTCCTTCAGACAATTTTATTTTGTTTTTCATGAGGTGACTTGATTTGATATCTTTTAATATGTTTCCATTGTGATATGATTTTAGTGTGATGCACAATTTTTAGAAAATGATCAAATCATAGTTATAAGCATTTTATCATATTTTAGTTCCTAACTTCTGTTTCAAACGTGTGCCAAAACCAACGCTTTGCCTAATTATTGCAGCTCACAGACCTTTGCCTCTATCCAAACTGTGCAGACACAGTATATACCATTTATATTGCTAGTGTGTATATTTTACATTTGCTTTTCCACCCATTTTCCATTTGAATAGGCCTTTACCTAGCTGACTCATTTGGATTTCTTTATTTAGGAAAGGATTTATCCCATTGGTATTCTTTAGTGCTTTCTAGTAGGGCCTTCTGGCCAAAGCATATATCACAAACCTTAATCTGAAAAAAAAAAGTAGTAGTTTAACACTGAATTAGGAAAAAAATTAGTCAGTGATTATATTTCCAATTTATTTGGTATTGGTTAATATGCAATATCTCTCCACAGAATTTAGAAGTTTCCAAGTGCTTATTGCTTGCCCATACTGTATAATAGGAAAAAGATCAGGTTAGCATTTCCATTTCTAGCCAAGCTGCAAAAATTCAGAATATATGGGGAAATTTAGAAAATTGCCATTTCTTTGGTAAACTACCATTCTTCATCTGATGCTTCTAATTAAATAATTGCCAATTTTTATGTAAAGAGAAACTGAAGTCAGACTTTGCCTCAGTGTCCATGATGAAACTGCCTCTCCAGGTCTTATTATAAAACTCTTGTATTGCAAAGAGAATTCCCTACTGTAATGGCTAAAACTGGATTTACTTTCTAATGAGTTTCAAGGGGCCTTATTAAAATAATGTTTCTAAGCTTTTTCAGGGGGACATATTAACTGAAACTAATTTCAACAAACATAAAGTTTCAACTCAAGATTAATGAATATGCAGTGTATTTTGAATCCTCTGATTCCTTGGGGATGGCTATTCCCTCTGCCTCCAGCACCTTCCTTTGGGAGAGTAGAATGCAGTGGGAAGAGGAGAAGCTTTAGAGCAGGATATAGGCTAACAGTCTCTTCTATCTTCCCATGTGCACCTGGGTAGGTCATAAACTCTGAGCCTCAATAAGAAGTGAAAAATACTCCTTACAGTTCCAGGCAATTTTGAGGAGTCAGCTGTGAATGAATATTAAATTACTTTAAAAACTGTGGAGTGATGATTTTGTAACAATTACCAGTGGCACAATAATGATGAAAATAATGATAACTGTGGCTAAAATTCACTGGGTACTTATTATATTCTAGGCAAGGTGCTAAAAATGTCTACAAACATTATATCATTATTCCTTACAAAACACTGTGCTGTAGGAAAAATGTTCCCAACATTTCAGATAAGTTCAGACAATTTAAATAATTTCCTTCAGTCACAACTGATACATGTGTTAGCTAGAATCAAGATTAAAGTCACACTATAGAATGTATATATATTTCAAAATTAATCTAACCCTAAAATTCTCAAGAACATATTATTACAATATATCTTTTATTACAAATGACAAGAATCTTGGGTACTTGTGTTATTTTCAGTAATGATATGAATATTGTTTTAGGAGTTCCTGTTATGGCTCAGTAGTTAATTAATCTGACTAGGAACCATGAGGTTGTGGGTTCAATCCCTGGCCTTGCTCAGTGGGTTAAGGATCCGGCGTTGCCATGAGCTGTTGTAGGTCTCAGGGCCAGCTCGGATCCTGAGTTGCTATGGCTCTGGCATAGGCTAGTGGCTACAACTCCAATTAGACCCCTAACCTTGGAACCTCCCTATGCCACAAGTGCGGCCCTAAAAGGACAAAAAGCCAAAAAGCCAAAAGAAAAAAAAAGAATATTGTTTTAGTTAGCTAGATAGAGAAATATATATATATATATATATATATATATATATATTATATATATTTATATATTTATGATATTTAATGACATATATATATATCATTAAATTGTTTTATATATCCCAACCAAATAAATTATTTTTCTTCCCTCAAATAACAATCCCACTGCAACTATGAATCCCTGCTCACACCAGCAGCATAACTAAGGGAATAGTAAATTATACAAGTACATCTCTAATTTTTCTTGTTTTTAAGGTACATGTACACCATCTATAACATGATCTTTTTCATTTTGAACTCCATTTTTTTCTATTCATTTTTCTACGTATCGGTCTCTTTCAAATTCACTGCATGTTTCTCCACAATGTTAGGCCACCACCTTGACTGAGGGTGTGCTCACTGAGATGTATCTGATTATATTGATCTGCACGTAAGACATTTCTGTTGTTTCTGTCTACTACAGGATTTAGTCCAAACTCTTTAATGTGAACTACAAGGCTCTGTGTGCCCATGGTCCTGAGTGTCTTTCTGAAGTCTGCTTTTCCTGCTTCTGCATCTGCCATAAAATTTCTCTGCTTCATTGATTATGGCTGTACTTCCTGTATTTGCACCCTAGGTATCACTAAAATGCTTCTCCAGAGCTTTTCCTTTCTGTGTAAATGTCCAATTCCTTTTCATCCTTCTAGTACAAGCTCAAAAGTTAACACTGTGGTAGAATTTTTACCAAATTATCTCAATGTCTCC
This sequence comes from Phacochoerus africanus, assembly GCF_016906955.1. NCBI lineage: Eukaryota > Metazoa > Chordata > Mammalia > Artiodactyla > Suidae > Phacochoerus > Phacochoerus africanus. Next base: position 94,189,908 of record NC_062545.1, read on the forward strand.
TTATGTGACCCTCTAACACTGTAGGGAAATGTTGACTGTAAACTCTGCCTTTCTTGTGTCAGTTATATTTCTCATGCTATAGTATAATGTATATTATTTTTTCCACATGTGTCTCTCTCATTAGACTGTGAGCTCTCTGAGGGCAGAGACTGTTAACAGAGTTGTAATTGTTAACTCCAGTGCCTTACACAGAGAAGCAACTCAGGTTACTATTTTTATTATTTTTAGCAAAGAACAAACCAAGGTGAATAAAAACTAAAAGAAAAGAAACAAAGTATAAAAATATTATAATTTCTAAGACAAAAATACTATTTGTTTGGTGGCTTTTTAAAATTTGACTATTTTTTGGAGTTCCTGTCCTGGCTTAGTGGCTAATGAATCTGCCTAGGAATGATGAGGCTGCGGGTTCAATCCCTGGCCTTGCTCAGTGGGTTGGGGATCTGGCATTGCCATGAGCTGTTGTGTAGGTTGCAGATGTGGCTTGGATACTGCGTTATTGTGGCTCTGGCATAGGCCAGAGGCTAAGGCTCTGATGAGACCCCTAGCCTGGTAACCTCCATATGCCATGGATACAGCCCTAGAAAAGACAAAAAAGACAAAACAAATTTTTTGACTATTTTTAATGTATGTCTTAGTTCAGTACACATATAAATAATATATCTTGGAGTTCATGTCATGGCGTGGTGGTTAAAGAATCTGACTAGGTACCATGAGGTTGTGGGCCTTGCTCAGTGGGTTAACTATCTGGTGTTGCCATGAGCTATGGTGTAGGTAGCAGATGTGGCTTGGATCTGGCATTGCTGTGGCTCTGGCATAGGCCGGCAGCTACTGCTCTGATTAGACCCCTAGCCCTGGAACTCCATATGCTGTGGGAGCGGCCCTAGAAAAGGCAAGACAAAAATAAATAAATAAATAATCTCACACTATTGCAAATAGATTTTCCTCTTGTGCTTTTGCATGTCTAATATATAGGGGGTGTCATGGGGGATTTTTATTGTTCTAATATATTGATTTCCTTGCAGTTTCCTGATCACATGATTTGTAAAAGGTGTTTTTATTTTTTCCTTTAAAATATCTTTGCCTCATAGATTATAGGGATATGAGGCCTTATTGTAGGATGAGGAACTGGTTTTTGGAAATTAGTCTGGTTCGATAAGACTCCAGTTTTCAAGATCTTCCTAGTCTAGAATGCTTATTAAAGACTTTATGATTGCCTTTTAACTAAGAACTAAATTCAGTATACCTTTTGGAATAAAGACAAGAACCCTCTGGTGTAAAAACCAAATCTCCTTTGTTTACATGTATTATATCTACTTCTGCATTTTTTCTTTTATTTATTTATTTTTTTTGACCACAGCTGTGGCAACCTCCAATCATTCAGGGATCAATCCTGCATCCTGGAGCCACAGTGACACTGCTGGTCCCTTTGTGCCAAAGCGGGAATTCCTATATCCTGCTTCTAAATATTTGTTCTAAACTGTCATTAATTTAATTAATCAGTGTCATTAACATTCAAAGTGTGATTTCTTATTCCTTCACTTAGAAAACATTTTGAAGGTATATATACATAATTTTCTTGGGTAAAGATTTGTTGGCCTCTATGATAATATTCTTTCTTCCTTTTTCTTTATTTTTTTTAAATTTTTTTTCTGCACCCATGGCATATGGAAGTTCCTGGGCCAGGGATCAAATCTGAGCCACAGCTGTGACCTATGCCACAGTTGTGGCAACACCAGATCCTTAATCCACTGTGCCATGGTGGGAACTCCTCTATGCTACTACTTTTAATAGAGATGTACTAATATTTCAAACCCCAAACTGAAAAACTACTTATACACTTTTTAAAATTTTATTTTTTAAGAAATAAACTATTATATAATCAACTTTCTATTATGGAAATTTTCAAACCTATACAAAATGAGACAATTTGCTATCATAATTCCCCCTTTAGAAATGGCCAGGTTCAACATGTCCATTTGTGGTCAGGTATGTTTCATCCATACCTCTTACTTCATCTACTGACCCTCAAAGTTGTTTTAAAATACATCTCAGTTTTTACCTCATTTCATCTACTGATGCTCTCCAGGAACAGACTACTAAGAATGAATCTCTAGTCAGCTCTGTGTTATTGTTGCTTGTTTCAACAAGGGAGATTAGGCACCACAGAAATGAAAGCATCTCAGTACAAGTTCTTAGCAACCTGGCTCCCTGTGGGATTTCAACGTGTTAGGTTATTTATAATAGGGTTCAGGAAAGCATGGTTGCACTCTTGATTGGGTGCTATCAGGTAGAAGCAGCACTTCTATGATTTGGTATGTTGATGACCCTTATTTAGAAAGTGGACAAATTGGAGGAGGGCTAAAGTTTTTGTTGGTAAGGAAGCAACAATCCCTTGCAGTAGCTGAGGTGAGAAGGGTTTTTGATTATGTTTGTGGTTTAGGCATGTTATTGATTTTTTCTATGCTCTGACTTGTTACAGATTCATCCTGCTTTTGTCTCACTTCATCACTCTTATCATGTAAACTTTTCTCCTAGTGATGTTTTTAGTGACAGACAAGATCCATCTGACAGTGGTCAGATGTTTTTTTCCTTCCTCATAGCTATACATTTTTTTTATTTTAAATATATACTTTTCATCACATGACTAAAAGGTAAAGAGTGAATATTCTAAAAAGATAGTAAAGATCCACACGTCTTCATTTCTAAGAATATCAGTTTCACTTATTCTTTAAATACTGACTTAAGTGTTTCATTTTTCCAAAAGTCTTAAATTATTTATAATAAGGTTAGATTATAAACCTAACCCTTGCTTAAATGAATAAGGTGATCATTCTTTCTAACAAATTCTCACAACATTTAACTATTACAAATAAATATAACTCTTGGAAGAGTGTCTAGCACAATGTGAGTGGCCCTACTAAATGTCGGTGGATATTATTGTTATTAAAAACTGTAATGCTCTTTTATTCACTCATAGCTTGGAACTGACAGAAATACTCATATAAGCTTGAGCAACCTTGCTTTCCTCATCTTTTTAAATGTTCATATTAAACTAGATGACCAAAAATATTCAGATCGAGGGTGTTAAAAGTAATTAATTTTGAGATCTTGAGAAACTGAAAGCAAGGGTTAAAACACAATTCCTGCCATTTGATGGTAAGTTGTGTTATGACATATGCTTCTTTTTCAGAGTGCTTATTCAACTGCATATAAATTAATTTATTTTTTAAAATAAGGACCTGTATTAGTAGTCAGGGACACAGTGATGAGAAAAGTAGAAATAGTCCCTCTCTCATGGGCCTGGCAGTCTGTTGAGAAAAAGACCTAAAATAAATACTCACACAAAGAGGAGAAAATCATAACCTGTGATCATTCTTTCAAATTAAATTAGATATACATGTCAATGAGATTATATAGAGAAAGACAACACAGTTCAGGTTATAGCCAAACATCCCTTAGAAAATGATGCCTACTTTGAATTCTCAAGAAAGGGTTGACAAGAGAGATGGGAGGTAGGAACATCATTTAAGAAAGGAGAGCTAATATGCAAATTTCATGGGAGGAGGAAACTTATAAGACTAATTTGACATAAAACTAGTGTAAGATGAATAGCTCCAGGGATCTGCTATACCACACTTTGGCTATAGTTAATAGTTTATTGTGCACTTATAATTTTAAAAGGTAGATCTTATGTTAGATGTTTTTACTACAATTAAAAAAAGAAACAAAACAAGGACATTATGGTATCATAAAAGGCAAGAAGTGAGATAACATACATCATTTTCAAATTTCAGAGGAAATTCAAAAAAGGCTTGACAAATGTTTATTATATATGTCTGTAATATAATAGTGAAATAAACTAGAAAGAACAGGCTTCAGTGGTGTGGAGGAAAACTGAATAGAAGGAATTAAACATTAGGAGAAATTGGAAGTGGTAGAAAACGTTTTCAAGAATTTTGGCTATTGCTGTGAGGAGTGTTTTACACAAACACATTTTGAAATTGATTTGAAAATGATTTTCTAGTTTGAAATGTGTGGAAAAAAACGTGGATTTCACCATTAATAATGACCCATTTCCCTTATTTTGTAGATTCACCAAGTTAGAGTCTGATATTTTTGTAGAAGTACTTTGTTTTCCAGGTAGGTTCTTGGAGTATCTTGGTTTTATTTATGGTTCTCATTTTTTCACTTTTTAAAGCAAAAGCCTTTTGAATATTACTTATCCTAGAATTTACTCAGTCCTTCACATACATTAATTCATTCAATATTCTCCAACACATGAAAAAGTACACCCTTTTGGCTTGATTTTATAATCAAGGCTTAAAAAGAGTGTGGACTTCACCCAAGGGAAAGAAAGTGGATGTTGCCCAAGGTTTCATAAGTAAGTGACTCAGAATTTAAATACTGGTCTTATCCTTTCACAAAACTTGAGTTCTTATTTAAATGAATTAAGGTTTATTATTTATTTATTTATTTATTTTTAGGGCCACACCTGCAGCATATGGAGGTTCCCAGGGTAGGGGTCAAATCAGACCTCTAGCTGCTGGCCTACACCACAGCTAGAGAAACGAGGGATCATGGCAAAACTTGATCCTTAACCCACTGAGCTAGTCCAGGAATCAAACCCACATCCACAGATTCAAACATGCTAGTCAGATTCATTTCTTCTGAGCCATGATGGTAACTGCTGAATTAAGGTTTACGGTCTTTTATGTGCTTGTCTGTAATAGAACCTATTTTTGCTTCATGGAAATTCTCCAATTGGTATATTCGAAGTATAGTTCCTTTAAGGATACAGATAATTAAATTTTTTTAATCACCAACATAATTTGTCCAACTTATTGTACTTTGAGAGAAACAGGGAAGGGAATATTATAGTTTTCAGATATCTCTAGAGGCTCAAGATTAGACTCAAAAGGATCTACAAAGTAATAAACCACCCAAACCGCTTCACCATGAGGTCGGTGGGAGCCAGGATCATGGCTCAGCAGGTGAGTCATGCGGCAGTTGCAGATGGAGTGAATCCCCAACCCTCTAGCCACAACTTAGAAACCTCTCTCCTTGGTGAGCAGTGGTATTAAACGAAACCAGTCTGCTTTCAGAGATACAAATTGTAACATTCTAACTGCATTCCATTTTCAAAATATCTGCTTTTCAGTACTTTCTAAAGGATATCCCTTTGTACTTAAAATACTTCATCGATCTTAACTCTCTCTTCCTTACATATGCATACCCCCCCATACACATACTCTTTAAGTAACCAGATAACCTTCTAGAAATACCCCCACCTGCAGTGGTACCCACAAAAGAGAACTGTTCCTATACAACTGATGGATTAGAAATATGACAGCAGGTAAGATTTCTTGTCTAAAATTCTCTTGTGAGGGTGGGTTACAAAGAATGGCTTTTTGTTGTCATTGTTCTTGTATTATTTTTTAATTTTATTTTCCCACTGTACAGCAAGGGGATCAAGTTATCCTTACATGTATACATTACATTTTTCCCCACCCTTTCTTCTGTTGCAACATGAATATCTAGACATAGTTCTCAATGCTACTAAGCAGCATCTCCTTGTAAATCTATTCCAAGTGGTGTCTGATAACTCCAAGCTCCCGATCCCTCCTACTCCCTCCCTCTCCCAGCAGGCAGCCACAAGTCTATTTTCCAAGTCCATGATTTTCCTTTCTGAGGAGATGTTCATTTGTGCTGGATATTAGACTCCAGTTATAAGTGATATCATATTGTGTTTGTCTTTGTCTTTCTGGCTCATTTCACTCAGTATGAGAGTCTCTAGTTCCATCCATGTTGCTGCAAATGGCATTATGCCATTCTTTTGATGGCTGAGTAGTATTCCATTGTGTATATATACCACTTCTTCCGAATCCAATCATCTGTTGATGGACATTTGGGTTGTTTCCATGTCCTGACTATTGTGAATAGTGCTGCAATGAACATGCGGGTGCACGTGTCTCTTTTAAGTAGAGTTTTGTCCGGATAGATGCCCAAGAGTGAGATTGTGGGGTCATATGGAAGTTCTATGTATAGATTTCTAAGGTATCTCCAAACTGTTCTCCATAGTGGCTGTACCAGTTTACATTCCCACCAACAGTGCAGGAGGGTTCCCTTTTCTCCACACCCCCTCCAGAAGTTGTTATTTGTGGACTTCTGAATGATGGCCATTCTGACTGGTGTGAGGTGGTATCTCATGGTAGTTTTGATTTGCATTTCTCTTATGATCAGCGATGTTGAGCATTTTCTCATGTGTTTTCTGGACGTCTGTATATCTTCCTTGGAGAAGAGTCTGTTCAGGTCTTTTGCCCATTTTTCCATTGGGTTGTTGGATTTTTTGCTGTTAATTTGTATAAGTTGTTTATATATTCTAGAGATTAAGCCCTTGTCAGTTGCATCATTTGAAACTATTTTCTCCCATTCTGAAAGTTGTCTTTCTGTTTTTTTTGGGGGGGTTTCCTTTGCTGTGCAAAAGCTTTCCAGTTTGACTAGGTCCCATGGGTTTAATTTTGCTCTTATTTCTATTGCTTTGGGAGACTGACCTGAGAAAATATTCATGAGGTTGATGTCAGAGAGTGTTTTGCCTATGTTCTCTTCTAGAAGTTTGATGGTGTCCTGTCGTATATTTAAGTCTTTCAGCCATTTGGAGTTTATTTTTGTGCATGGTGTGAGGGTGTGTTCTAGTTTCATTGCTTTGCTTGCAGCTGTCCAGGTTTCCCAGCAATGCTTGCTGAATAGACTTTCTTTTTCCCATTCGATGTTCTTGCCCCCCTTGTCAAAGATTAATTGACCATAGGTGTCAGGACTTATTTTCGGATTTTCTATTCTGTTCCATTCATCTGTCTGTCTATTTCAATCTCAGTACCACACTGTTTTTGATGACTATGGCTTTGTAGTATTTCTTGAAGTCTGGGAGAGTTATGCCTCCTGCTTTTTTTTTTTTTTCCCTCAGGATTGCTTTGGCAATTCTAGGTCTTTTCTTGTTCCATATAAATGTTTGGATTGTTTGTTCTAGTTCTGTGAAAAATGTCCTGGGTAATTTGATAGGGATTGCATTGAATCTGTACATTGCTTTGGGTAGTATGGCCATTTTTACAATATTGATTTTTCCAATCCAGGAACATGGAATATCTTTCCATTTCTTTCCATCTTCTTTGATTTCTTTGATTAAAGTTTTATAGTTCTCAGCATATAGGTCCTTTCCCTCCTTGGTCAGGTGTATTCTGAGGTATTTGATTTTGTGAGGTGCAATTTTAAAAGGTATTGTATTTTTATGTTCCTTTTCTAAGATTTCATTGCTGGTATACAGAAATGCAACTGACTTCTGAATGTTAATCTTATATCCTGCTACTTTTCCTGAATTGATTAATCAGTTCAACTATTTTTTGGGTTGAGTTCTTAGGGTTTTCTATGTATAGTATCATGTCATCTGCATACAGTGACAGTTTTATCTCTTCTCTTCCTATATGGATGCCTTTTATTTATTTTGTGTGTCTATTTGCTGTGGCTAGGACTTCCAAAACTATGTTGAAGAGCAGTGGTGAGAGTGGGCATCCCCGTCTTGTTCCAGATTTGAGTGAGAAGGTTTTCAGGTGTTCCCCATTGAGTATTATATCTGGTGTGTGTTTGTCATAAATGGCTTTGATTATATTCAGGAATGTTCCCTCTATACCCACTTTGGCGAGTGTTTTGTTTTGTTTTGTTTTTGTTTCATTTTTTGTGAATGCATTGTTTGGTTTTGGCTTGTTGTTGCCCTGTTTTTTCAGTATGCTAACCCCTTCCTATAATTTTGTGTTTTAGCCTGATGGTCCTGTAGGTTCAAACACTTCATTACTGTTAAAATTAAGAAGGAAAACATACAAATAAGCAAACAAGAAGGGTCTATTTATTTCCTAGCATCCCTTGCCCACATTTTATGATTTTGATGACTTTTTATTTTTTTTCCTTTTTAATGTTATTTTGTTTGAAACATGGTCATGATTAAATCTGTATGCTGGCTAATTTGAGTGACTGCTCTCTGATTGTGGATTCCTCAATCCTAGTTTATCCTCTTCTTCTTCTTCTTTTTTTTCTTTTCTTTTTCTTCCCTTTCTTTCCTTCCTTTCTTTATGGTTTAGGGAAACTCTTTTAGTATTTCTTTTAGCCTGGGTTTTGTGTTGCTGTATTCCTTTAGCTTATGTTTTTTGAAAAAAAAATATTTCTCCTTCTATTTTAAATGATATTCTTGCTGGATAGAGTATTCTAGGTTGCATATTTTTTTTTTTTAGCACTTTAAATATCTCTTGCCATTCCCTCCTGGCCTGTAGTGTTTTTGTAGAGAAATCAGCTGATAACCTTCTGGGCGTTCCCTTGTAGGGAACATTCTGCTTTTCTCTTGCTGCCTTTAGGATCCTCTATTTATCACTAACTTTTGCCATTTTTATTATGATGTGTCTTGGTGTGGGTCTATTTGGGTTCAACTTGTTTGGGGCCCTCTGTGCTTCCTGTATCTTGAACTCAGTATCCTTTAGATTTGGGAAGTTTCCAGCAATAATTTCTTCAAATATATTTTCCATTCCCTTATCTTTTTCCACTCCTTCTGGAATTCCAATTATTTGTAGATTGGATGTATATTATCCCATAGGTCTCTTTTATTGCTTTCCTGTTTTTTGATTTGGTTTTCTGTCTGCTGATCTGATTGGGTGATTTCCATTATTCTATCTTCCATATCACTGATTCGTTCTTCTGCATTATTCATTCTGTTTTTTACTGCCCTTAGTTCAGTTTGCATCTCTGCAAATGAATTTTCTAGTTTTTCTTGGGTCCACCTTATATCTTCTAGCTCCTTTCTGATGGTGTCTGCATTACTGTTCATATCTTCTCTTAATTCCTTCAGTATTTTCACTCTTTCTCTTTTGAACTCCAGGTCTGCCAGACTGCAGAGATCTGTTTCATTGTTTACTGCTTAGGTGATTCTCCTGTTGGTCTTACTGGGGGTGGTTTCTCAGTTTCTTCATCTTGCTTGTTGTTTTCTTTTTCCTGGTGGAGTTGTACTCTCCGTTATCGGGCTGTGTTTGCCTTGTCACTGCTGTGGAATGTTTCCTGAGGGCTGGCATTGTTTGTCAATCTTTTTTGAGGCAGTGTGGCTTTTCTGGAGTGTTGGTGAAGCAAAGGAGGTCTTCCTGAGGGCAGAAAGGACTGGGAGGTCCACACCACGATGGTAGCAGATTTCACTCCGTTGGCCAGAGCTTGCTCTGGGGTTTTTAGGCTGTGGGGTTTTTGCAAGGGGTTGGTGGTGCTGGACAGCTGTTCCTCAGGAGTGCAGCACCTGCTACAGGCTGGAGCAGCTATCTGGTCACCAAGAACCCAAGAGGCTCCTCCCCAGGGCAGCCCGAGTCAGAAGGACTGTCTGAGAATATAGGAAGATCTTTTCACAGCCCAGCCAAGCTTGTTGTAGATTTTCTGGGCTGTGGGGGCTCCTTCAGGGAGCTGGCAGTCCTGTGCAGCTGTTCCATGAGAGTGCGGCATCCTCCAAGGGCTGGAGTGGCTAGCTGAGCTGCTGTGAACCCAAGAGGCTCTTCCTCAGAGGAGCCCAACTCGGAAGGACTGTCTGAGAATTATGTAGATCTTTTCATGGCCTGGCCAGGCTTGTTGTAGTTTTCTGCGGTGTAGGGGGTCCTGCCTGGATCTGGCAGTCCTGTGTAGTTGTTCCATGGGAGTGTGGCTCCCCCCAGAGCTGGGGTGGCTAGTTGGGCCACTGCAACCCAAGAGGCTCTTCCCCAAGGCAGCCCAACTCAGAAGGACTGTCCAAGAATTAGGCAGATCTTTTCATGGCCTGGCCAAGCTTGTTATAGCTTTTCTGGGCTGCAGGCATTTTCTCAGGGGCTGACGGTGTTTGGTGCTGCTGTGCAGTGATGTAGCCCCTCCAAAGGGCAAGCAGGCCAGTGCAGGGACAGCCCCTGCAGTGGTAGGCTTTTGGCAATTGTTGAGGCCAGCCCTCCCAGATGGCAGGCAGCCCCAGGTCTGGCGAGTGCATGGGGAGGGGTGGGGGCGGTGGGAGGGGATGCACTGGGAAGAACAGCTTTCTGATAGTTAGAGGGCCAGTTATCTTGCTGTGGGTGGGGAGTATTCTGTGAGGGCCCACGCCTTCTTCTCTCCCCTCCCCAACACAGGTGCAGACCTGGATCTTCTCCCAGGTTCCCTCTGAGGTGATTTTTCACTTCCCCGCCCTTAGCCTATTGCTCCCTCCCCCTGTGACACTCTGTTTTCTAGTCTTCCAGGCAGTCTCTGCCCCATCAAACTGTACAGACGGGTTTCTAGACCTCCCAAGCAGTCTCTGCTCCACCCCGTCCCCACAGCACTTTTCCAGGGACTAACCTCCGGAGCCAAGGTCTTGGTGCCCAACCCCCACCCAGGCGTCTCAATTTTTGGTGACTGTGCCCGTAGTTCAGATGATCTGTTTGGTTCTTGATCTGCTTTTCAGAACTCAGACTTACTGCTACACTCTTCTCTGCATCTGGAGATTCCCCGGTTCGGTTGATCTTTCCCTTGAGTAGGTGACTTTCCAGGGTGCAGGATCCCTTTCTCCTCTGCGGTTTCCTTCAGGAGCACCTGTCCAGCTAGGAATCACCTTCTCTCACTCTCCTCTTTTCTCTTGTTTTGCCTACTAATGTCATGGAAGGCTTGCCATTACTGGAGTTTAGGTTCTTCTGCCAGCGATTGGTTGAAGTTCTGTGTGAATTGTTTATCCTGTAGATGTGGTTTGTTTGTTTGTTTGTTTTGCTTGTGGGAGAGAGCGAGCATGTCCCCCTACTCTTCCACCATCTTGTCTCTCTCTTTTAAGAATGGCTTTATACTTTAAGTATTGATAACAATGTTTTGAAAACACTTTTTTGGTCTTCGAGAACACCAAAAATAACATAAAAATTTCCCCCTTAAATAAAGAATAGATAGATATTCTCTGTGATTTTTTGGCATCCTGAAGTGATATATAAATCTATTGGTATGTCATTTCTTCACTACTGCTTTTCAAAATAAATATTTGGCCTTAAACTGGGCTTTCCACTCAGACTCAGATCAGTGCTTCTTAATCTTTTTTTCATGCTATGTCCTGTTATTTGCATGTGTTTTGAGATCTGCAGAAGGAGCATCTGATGGATGAGGAAGTCACCACGTCTGCATATCTGCAGTGCACTAGTGGTACACATGCCTCTGCCAGCTGATTTGTAAGCTCTGGTAAAAAATCAAGCTCCATCCAACTGACTGGCCTGGAAAAGCCATTATGGATTCTGGCAAAGCCTGTGGCAGGACATGAGCAAGGTAGGCAGTGAGCAAATCTGGAAAAATCTTTTTTTTTTTTGTCTTTTTGTCTTGGGCTGCTCCTGTGGCATATGGAGATTCCCAGGCTAGGTTTCGAATGGGAGCTATAGCTGCTGGCCTACACCAGAGCCACAGCAACATGGGATCCGAGCCATATCTGCAACCTACACCACAGCTCACAGCAAGCCAGATGGTTAACCCACTGAGCAAGGCCTGAGATCATACCCACAACCTCATGGTTCCTAGTCAGATTCATTAACCACTGAGTCATGATGGGGACTCCAAATCAGGAAAAATCTTGATTAACAGAGTAGAGTATAGGAGAGAGGAAGTTACCCAAAGACCTTTTTTTTTTTTTTTATGGCCACATTTGTGGCATATGGGATTTCCTTAGCTAGGGACTGAATCCAAGCCACGGATGTGCTCTACACCTCAGCTGCAGCAACATTGCACCAGGCTGGGGATCAAACTTGTGCCTCTGCAGTGACTGAGCTGCTGTTGTCAGCTTCTTAACCCACCAGGATGCAGCAGAAACTCCCTAACAACCATATGTTTCCCTTTCCTATGATTAAACACTTTTTGTGTAAAGCATTTCTATGTGAAAGTAACATACTTTTACAACTTACATTGTTTCTTTGATTATTTTACCCTACTTCTTACTATACTTCTCTAAAATTCAAACACACACACAAACAGGTTTATTCTTGTAACTATAAGTTACTATATACTATAGCAGTAAAATATTTCTGTTTGCATTTTGATTAAAATTATAATTATTCTTAGTATATAGTGATTAAAATAGCCTGCATATTTTCATTTAGATGGTCATCATTAAACACTCATTTTTGTTTGAAATCTGTTTTATTAATGAGATGGGAGGGTCTTCCTGAATGGAATTAACCCAATGCCTCATTTTTTTAGAATTCTAAGTATTTTTTCTATTTTGGAGCAAGAAATTATGTAAGATTTCAGGTGAGTGAGAAATATTTTCATTTGTAAAACAGGAGTAGGGTGGATTTTGAAAAGGAAGACAAAAAAATACTAAAAATACAGGTGCTTTCTCAGGCAAACAATTTTCATAAAGAAACAGATATGGAAATGGAGGAACTGAAAATTAATCTTAGTAAAACTGATCTTGTCCTCCAAACCCTTGGTGAATCTCTTCATATGAAAATAAATAGGCATACTTGAATTTGAATTTGACGAGAATGACAGAGTTATGCCAAACCAATTCAGCCATAGGTTAGACAAACAAAACCAAAAAAGAAAAAATAAGTTTGAAGTATGGGTAAGATCCACTGGCCATTCTAACTACTGAATTTGTTCTTTAGACTAGTGATTCTTAAACATGGCTATACTTTGGAACCAACTGAGGAGTTTAAAAATACTAATGCCTCACATTTAAATCATTAATCCATTTTGAGTTTACTTTTGTATTTGGTGTTAGAGAACATTTTAATTTCATCTTTGTTCATGTTGCTGTCTAGTTTTCCCAGCACCACTTATTGAAGGGACAGTCTTTTCTCTATTTTATATTCTTGCTTCCTTTGTCATAGATTTGTTGACTGTAGTTGTGTAGATTATTTCTAGGCTTTCTATCCTGTTACATTGATCTGAATGTCTATTTTTGTGCCAGCAACATCCTGCTTTGATGACTATAGCTTTGTAGTATCATGTGAATTCAGGGAACCAGCTGTGTTCTTCTTTCTCAAGTTTGCATTGGCTATTCAGGTATTTTTGTGTTTCCAAACAAATTAAAAATATATATATTCTAGTTCTCTGGAAAATATCATTGGTAATTTTATAGGGATCACATTGACTCTGCAGCTTGCCTTGGGTTGTATAGTCATCTTGACAATATTGATCCCATTTGCAGCAACATGGGTGGACCTAGAGATTCTCCTACCAAGTGAAGTCAGGCAGAGAGAGGCAAGTATCACATGATATCACTTGTGAAATAAAACAAAAAAAAGATACAAATGAATTTTATTCACAGAACAGAATCAGATTTACAGATTTCAAAGCCAAACTTACAGCTGCCAAGGGGGAATCATGGGGAGAAGGTATAAATCGGGAGTTTGGGACTGACATATACATACTACTATATACAGAATAGATAACTAACAATGACCTATTGTATAGCACAGGGAACTCTGCTCAATACTCTATAATAACCTAGATGTAAAAAGAATCTGAAAAAGATATATGGCTAATTCTCTTTGATGTACACCTGAAAATAATAACAATAAATTCTTTATTATTTTCTTAATTTTAATATATTTAAAGTTTGGAAGCTTTTTCCAAGGCTTTCACGTTTTGTTAATATTTATGCATTTTCCTTCACCCTATAGAAAATGAATGTATCTGCCAGCATTGCTGCACATTGGGCAGCATGGCTTGATGGTTAGGAATATGGGCTTTTCAGGCAAACAAACCAGGTCACACTCATGCTATACAATCTATTCTGCAGGATCGTAGACCTAAGCCTGGGTTTTTTTCTCTTGATAATTAGAGATGATGTAATAGAACTTCAGTCATAACCTTAGCAAGAGACTATCATAAATTAACTTATGTGTTGCACTAAGTAGATTATCTGATAAGGACAGCCTTCAAATGCAGCAGATCAATAATAATAATAGTTCTAAATAAAATTTGAAATATGAAGGAATTAGATATGATAATCTCTCAAGGCTCCTTTCTTTGTTGATAGTTTATGGTTCTACTTTATGGAAAATTAAGCAAGGAGCCAAAATAAAATTAAGTAGGATAACATAGACCTAAAGGAGATTATTCCCCTTTTTCAGAGCTGGCAGAACTACAAATAATCGCAATTATTCTGAAGCATGCCTCAACCTACCTATATATTTTAAGATGTTGATATATATTGACACATATTTATGAGGAAAGATTTTAATTTAGAATAAGTTATCTAATAAACTACCTAATGTTAACAGTTTGAGAAATGAACTTGTAAATTTTGAGTCAGAAAATAATTATGTCTCTTTAATTCTTTCTTTCTTTTTTTTCCCTTATGGCCACACCTGAGGCATATCGAAATTCCCAGGATAGGGTTGAATTGGAGCTGCAGCTGCCGGCCTACACCATAGCCAGAGCAACATTGGATTTGAGTGCATCTGTGACCTATGCTATAGTGTATGGAAACACTGAATTCTTAACCCACTGAGTGAGGCCAGGGAGCCCATATCCTCATGGAGACTATGTTGGGTTCTTAACCCACTGAGCCACATGGGGACCTTCTGTCGATTTAATGCTTTATGAGAATAAAATTGTATGTTTTCCTCTAGTTCTTATTAATTTTCTTTTAACATCTATAGCATCAAATATTTATTTTATATAAGTAAGGGAGGGAAAGTAGGAAAGCGAGTTAGTCACGCTAGATCATTTTGGTATTTTTAAAGCTGTGGGAACATGCACAAAATTGAAAAACAGTCAGATTATAAGTATAGTTTCATTTATGATTTATGTACTTTGTGCTGTCAGATTTAGTGGCTCCAAAAACACTGAAATGTTACGGTTAGTTGTCTCAAGTGCTTTCTTTCAGATAATATTTACCTTTTAACCAACATCTCCCTATATTTTCTAAAATCACAAAGCAAATTAATACTTACGAAGAGTACTCTGAGGTTGAAGGACTCCTTTCCCTGGAGCAAGAATGACATGTCATTGGAGAGTAAGACATACTTTTTGCCCACAGGATGACATGATTCAAGACTAGAAGATACCAGTAAGTATATTCCCCCAACCCTGGCAGGGGCATGAAAAGCATCATGTTTATTCTTCAACATACAGCAGAATTTGCAAAAATCCATCAGAATACATGGCCGGCAATAGTACTTACATCACTGAATTCATTCTCAAGGGAATTACAGACCGGCCAGAGCTTTAGGCCCCATGATTTTGTGGTAGTTTATGGTCATTTATTCTGGTCACAGTGTTGGGCAACCTTGGATTGATTACCTTAATCAGAACTGACACTGGACTCCACACACCTATGTACTATTTCCTCAGTCACTTGGCCTTTGTTGACCTTTGCTACTCTTCCACTATCACACCAAAGATGATGGTGAACTTTGTTGTGGAACACAACACAATTCTTTTCCATGCTTGTGCAGCCCATCTGGGCTGTTTTCTCATCTTCATGATCACGGAGTGTTTCCTTTTAGCTTCCATGGCCTATGATCGCTACGTAGCCATTTGCAGTCCCCTGCGTTATTCCACATGGATGTCCAAAAGAATCTGTATTCAACTAGTAGCAGTTCCATATGTGTACAGGTTCTGGTTGCCCTATTCCATACCTATTCCATTATCACCTTTTGTCTAACTTACTGTGCCCCAATGTTATTAACCATTTCTACTGCTATGACCTTCCTCTCTGGGCTCTGTCATGCTCAGACACACACATGAAGGAACTCCTGATTTTTTCTTTTGCTGGTTTTGACATGATATGCTCCTCTTCCATTGTCCTCACCTCCTACATCTTCATCACTACTGCGATCCTAAGGATCCACTCTACACAGGGGCGACACAATGCCATTCTTTTTTTTTTTTTTTGGCTTTTTGCCATTTTCTTGGGCTACTCCCATGGCACATGGAGGTTCCCAGGCTAGGAGTCAAATCAGAGCTGTAGCCACCGGCCTACACCAGAGCCGCAGCAACATGGGATCTGAGCCTTATCTGCAACCCATACCACAGCTCACGGCAACGATGGATCCTCAACCCACTGAGCAAGATCAGGGATGGAACCTGCAACCTCATGGTTTCTAGTCGGATTTGCCAACTGCTGCACCACGACAGGAACTCCAACAAGGCCATTTCTACCTGTGGCTCCCACATGGTGGCTGTTTCTATTTTCTATGGCACCCTCATCTTTATGAATCTACAGCCTAAATCAAACAACTCCCTGGACACAGACAAGATGGCATCTGTGTTTTACACAGTGGTGATCCCCATGTTGAACCCCCTGATCTACAGTTTAAGGAAAAGAGAGGTGAAAGATGCCTCCAAGAAAGCCTCAGAAAAAGGCTGTGAAATTTTAAAGATACTAAAATGAAGAAAATAGTAATAATAAATTCTGTATAAAATATAAAAATAATCAAGCTTTCTTTTTCTGACATTTCTCATAATTTTTTAGCAAGCAACTGAAAACATGACTGTTACTTCTACAGACCTTGATACTTCTACAGGGACACAGGCCAATTCTGGAAAATCAGTTTGATTCAAAGAGTCCTGGACAGGCCACTTTAACCTTTAGAGATGGCTGGAATTAGGTTCAAATTCAAGCA
Source organism: Phacochoerus africanus (assembly GCF_016906955.1). NCBI lineage: Eukaryota > Metazoa > Chordata > Mammalia > Artiodactyla > Suidae > Phacochoerus > Phacochoerus africanus. The sequence goes on from NC_062545.1 coordinate 94,206,518, forward strand.
CAAATATCCTGTCATATACACATACATGTATCTCAAGCAAAAGCAGAAGCATGTTTTTATTGGACCTGAGGACTCAGGAGCCCAGGCTTCCTGAATTCCATTCTATCCTCTTCCTTTGTTAGCTGTGCAATTAACACACAATTCACCTTGGGCAATTAACCTGAACTCATTGTGATTCTCTTTCCACTCTGGAAGATAATAGGACCCAACTTATTGGTTGGTTTTGAAGACTAAAACAGGTTTATTTATGGAACACTTAGAAGAATATCCTGTGATATTTGTGAGAAGAATATCCTGTGATATCCTGTGACACTATGTGAGTGTTTGTTACATAAATATTTGTTATATGTAATTAAACATTAATTCATTGATCTCTCAAAATTTGTCTTTAGCTAAGAAGAACAAAGCCTGGTTAGATTTCTACTACTGTGAGCCACTTAATCAAGTGTCACTGCTTACTCCAATAAAACAAATCTAAGATATGTGTGAGGTTTCACGTCTCAGCCTCAATTATTTATAAATTGTCTAAGCTATCAAACCAGCAAAATGAACAATCTAGGAATTTCTGTTGTGGCTCAGTGGTAATGAACCCAACCAGTATCCATGAGGATGCAGGATTGATCCCTAGCCTCACTCAATGGGTTAAAGATCCAGTATTGCCATGAGCTGTGGCATAGGCCAGCAGCTGGTAACTCCAATTTAACACCTAGCCTGAGAACCTCCATATGCTGTGGGTGTGGCACTAAAAACCAAGAAAAAAAAAAAAAAAAAAAATATGTTTTTAAATGACAGTTTCAATGTATTTGCATATTCAAATAGAAATAACTTAGTTATGTCATTTGTTCAGTCACTCTTATAGGATCATGATATGAAGTTTAAAAATTGCTTATTTTTAATAAAAGAAAAATATTGAGTTATTTGAGCACATGTAACAATTTTTAAGTTATTTGAATACTTTATACAAATTTATAATAATATACAAAATAATATATAATATTAAATCATAAAATATAAACAAAATATTATATAGAATATTATAATACAATATATAATAATAATATCCATATCAATTATTTAGGATAATTTTTATTTTTTTTTCTCTTACTATGATTCCAAATTATTTTTCAATTGTTATGTATTACTTGTACATTAAAGGGAAAATCTTTGGAATATGGATAGTCTTGCTTTTTCAGAATATGTAAAACATGATTAACATACACTAAGACGATTCCGAAAAACACACTTTACTATGTATTTTCAAACACCCAAACACAAAAGAGGAGAAGATAAAAAATTAGGATAAGTTGGTTAGAAATACAAACAGATTTCTGGCCTAATTAAAACGGTTGAGGTTTTTCATGATCTTCATTTGAGCAGAAGAGATAGACATTTGATTTTTCTTTTCACTATTTAATTTTGGATCATCCTTCCATCAAACCCTAGAGATTGGTGAATGTGAAATAACTATCATCTCCATTTTCAGATTGAAACTGAGGGTGGTTGCTTAAACCCTCTTTATGTTTCATGGGTAGTGTTGGTGGGAAGCAAAATACCTCACTAGTCCTTGATTCCTTAACCTCAATTCGCAGTTTATAGAAAATGAACTCTTTTCAGAGAAGCAAGAATTACTCCATTAACTAGACATCAAGCCAATTTTGGAAAGGCAATCTATCAGTCTATCATGTCAAGTGTTTAGAAAAGTGCCTTTCTTACATTATGCACTAAGTAAATCAGTTTAAGCTCTTAGTAGTATTAATAGTATTTTGATTTAAGTTTACGCTCAAGGAATCTGTGTATAATCCCATCACACTGATGACTGTAGGATGTTATTCTTTCTGCAATATTATGCAGTGTTCTGCCATTGCCTCATTGACTTGCAAGCTATCATCGTCTTTCCTGGCTCTTACTCTTTCTAGTACTAATATTTCTCTGATGTATTGGAGCCTGTGAGCTTTTGCTCTGACATTAACAAACTGGCCCATTATCTTCAGTCATTTTAGTGTCTTTTCCTTAAACTGAAACCTGGCTCTCCCTTGAAAACCTACTTCTCTCCAGCGTACTGCTCCACTGGCTGTTCCATTGGAAACTCTGGCAGGTGAAGTAACTCATTGTTCCTGCTGGAAACCCATTGTTCCTTATTTATTTCTACCTCTTACATTTGAGTGCATTCCTCTCATGCTTTGAGGCTTATACCCATATTCACTGTTCTCACATATACATCCAGGTCATTGAAGACTGCGGTGTTAAAATCATTCTGTTTCTCGCCCACAAAGGTGTCATCAGTATCCGTGCACGCCACATATTAAATAATATGGCTTCTCAGATCCTTGATCTCAGTTTCAGTGACCCCCCACAGCCACTTGAACTTCCCACTTCCATGGCTCCATTTTGTAAATTGTTTTGTACAGCAACCGGTCAAAAGCTAAATATCCAAAGTAAAACATTATCTTATAACCACACTTTCTATCCTTTCCTTTCACCTCAGTCATGACACAAACTATTTATGTATCCACTCATATCACAATTCCTTTAACCCTACTAAATATCCTTTATCTATTAGTAACATCCTTGATTCAATTTTTACGCTATACAATTTAAACTCTGCATTTGCTTTTTGCAACTACTCTTTACAACTTCCAAAACTTCCTCACCCTATTTCCTTCCATATATAACAAAATCTGGATATTTTGAAATGTTCTTCTCTTTGCAATCATCCCTCAAATGCCAAGAACAAAATATTAGGCAAAGTGAATTATCACAAACTATATCACGTTTCAAATCAAGTAGTGTCTTACTTGATCAGCTTTTTCCCAAGTATGTGTTTTGTCTCCCAGTGTGTATATAGCTATTTCAAACTCTTGAGTTCCTCTCTACCCCCCTACACCACACTCCTTGCTATCAATAGCTGTTAACAATTGCAACATCAGAGGGAGACGTAAGTAATGAAATGGAACTGTTTCTCAACTTCTTGTCATCATTCGCACAAAACTACTTCTGCACACTATTCTTTTCCATTTTTGAGGGGGTTGGTGAGGTGGGTGGTGGTGTTCTTTTTCTTTTCTTTAAAGTTTTTTATTTTTCTATTTTTTTTTGGTGGTGTTCTTTTTCTAATGTCTACATTATAATTTGATTCCCAAACTCTTTTGTATCCATATTCTTCCTCTACTAATTTATTCAATATTTCCCCTCAATTTAAAAACAAGATGTATGCAAAAACATCGCTAGTGACCTTTGACTTCTCTTCCTTTAATTTTAATCCATTAACCCCCATTCTTCTCTGCATCTCTTCAGTACTAAATATCTTGGAAGGTCATTCACTTTGTCTTTAGTATTTATATATCATATATATATATGATATATATATATATATATGATATATATATATAATTATCGTATTCTGAAATTCATCTTCAGTGTAATTACTCATAATAATACAATTATATCATTCCAAATTCACAGCTAGCTATCTCCTTCTTTCCAAAGGGAATGAAAACATGTTTTATGAACATATCCATAATACCAGACACCTCTGACATTAGCTTCATTATGAAAACCATTGCTTTTGTTTGTTTGTTTTTGATTCCAGTCACCAGAATCCGCTGGGGTTTTTCCCCATCTTTTCACACTCCACTTGACTCCCCCTGGTAGCTCTGCCTCCTGTGTTTATGCTTTAAATAACTATTATTTTGCAAGCTCTTTCCTAAGCCAACTCCTGTAATTTTTGCATACTCTTGTGGGGGCGTTCACATCTGATGCTATGGGGACAATTTTCATTTTCATGATGTTGATGCAGAAGTCTAAATTTCTAGGCCAGACTTTTCCTCTGAACTCTAGGTATATATTGAAGAGATTCCCAGATATCTTCATTTAGATATTCCCAAGATACCTGTTTAACATATTCAAAATAGAATTCAAAACCCATCATATCCTAATCATATGCCTTGGAGCATGTATTTTCTAACTCATTGAATGATATCATCTTCCAACCAATTATCCAGGTAAAAAACTAAGAATACACATTTCATATATCCCTCTAACTTTCACTAATACATAGTTATTTCTTCAATACTACCAATGATTTAATCTTTTTTTTTTCCCCCATAGCTGTCTATTTCTAATTTAGGTCTCTATCACAACTTTCTGGATTACTGTCTTCTAATATTTATCTTACCCACCAGTCATACCACCTTTTCTCTGCACATAGCAATTTAGTGTACTTTCTGTCATGCAAATCTTAGCTTGCTATTTTCCATTGACCACAGGCTGGAGTCCAAACTTCTTGATATAGCTAATTCAACTTTTGATTAAAAAACCATAACCAAAAAAAAAAAAAAGAAGAAAAACAAAACTAAAAACAAAACACCTTCTGTGCACACTAGTCTCACCTCTTGTGACATGTTTCAGGTAATCTCCATGCTCCAGCCATTACTTGTACTGTCAGTTCTTAAATGTGAACATGGATTTTTGTACATAGTTGAAGCAGAATACTCCCTTTATCATTATACCTCTAGATGGCTACTATCCACAGATCTCAGGTAACATTTTGTTTTCTCCTAGGGGTGTTTCATTTTCTCTCAAGTGCTATAGCCAGTAATTTGTTCACAGGTTAATTTGTAACTTACTCTAAATTTCAAATTCTTGGTGAACAAAGTTATTTTCCACTCCCTCTCCATATGTAGTAGGACTTAACAATTCAATTAGTAGAAGTCCCAAATATACTAGAGGAATAATGGAACAAATAAATACAGGTTTTATGTCACTCCTTACCCTTTTTTACTCCCTCAGTTGCACTGATTTTTCCCCACTATCTGCTGACTTTATGTGACCCATGGCAAAGTCAAAAAGAAGTCTGATGTATCATGAGGCTAACTCTGTGAATGCCAAAAATATTTAACATCACTTAAGTGTGGTAAGTATGTTCTGTATTATTTCTTGGCCCCTTTAGACTATTCCCTTGTACTATGTCATTTTAAGCAATTACTGAACAAAACATGTCTCACAAGCATGAACAATTATGTTATAGCTAACCTTTTGGGAACCAGTTTGCTAAACAGGCAAGGAACAATCAATTAAAATTTCAGATAATTATATTGAAATTAAGTGTAATAAAGTATTGATAACTAACGACAGACTATTTTAACACATGGGAAAATAACTCAGAAAATATTTAACTGTTTTTATTTACCTCATATAATTTTGTATGGGCTTTATTAAATTTTGAATTTTAACAAGAGGTCCTGGTGTGCATTAAATAAGTGAATTAATTTTTGCTATTGGTCTTTACAAAACTACCAAGTAATGATTTAGATTTCAACAAAGATCTGACCATATATCTGAAATTAAATAATCTATTGACTTGTGAGGAAGTAGAAAACTTATATTCACACAAAAAAATACGTGAATATTTATAGCAACTTTATTAATAATCATTAAAGCTTGGAAGCAATGAAAATGTCCTTTGGTTGATGAATGAATAAACTATGGTACATCAGGCAATGAAACATTATTCAGAGCTAAAAAGAAATGAGCTATCAAGCTGTGAAAAGACAGAAGAGGATTAAATACATGTTCCTAATTAAAAGAAGCCAATCTGAAAAAGCTACCAAGACTATGATATTCTGGAAAGCAAAACAATGGAGGCAATAAAAAGATCAGTGTTTTCCAGTGGTTAGGGTGGTGTTTGGGAGATGAATAGACAGAGCAGAGAGGATTATTAGAGAAAGGAAAATACTCTGTATAATATTACAATGGGAAGTTCCCAGGTAGGGGTTGAATCGGAGCTACAGCTGCCTGCCTACACCACAGCCACAGCAATGGAGGATCCAAGCTGTTTCTGTTACCTACACTGTAGATCACAGCAATGACAGATTCTTAACCGACTGAACAAGGCCAGGAGGTGAACCCAAATCCTCACAGATAAGGTTGGTTTCATAACTTACTGAACCACAATGGGAACTCTCAAGTTATTACACATTTATCCAAACCCACAGTATACCCAACACAAAGCATGAACCTTAAGGTAAATTATGGACTTTGGGTAACTATGGTGCATTAATGCAGATCTACAGTAACAAATATTCCATTTTGTTAGATAACGTGGAGGTTATGCACATGTGTCAATAGTGGGTATGAGAGAATCTTGGTACCTCCTTCTCAGTTTTATTGTAAACCTAAAACTGCTCTAAAAAGTTATCTTTTAAAGAATGTTCAACCATAGTAATAAGGATATTGTTAAGTGAAGAGTAAGGTCATTTTTTAGGCAGTTTAAAACCCAAACACTTCAACCATGAGCCTCATATTTTTCCTCCAGTTCAATCACGAAAGAAAATCTTACCTGATATTTGTACTATTTGCATAGTTCATGTATCTCAAGATAGTCTAAAATTATGAATGTCACAGTGAAATAAGATAAAGTTGTAATTTTAAGGTACTTGATTCTTCACTGCTATTGTTGAAGTATCTCTGAGAATGGATGAGTTTTATCTCTGTCTTTTCTATGTTTTTTTTTTTTTTTGGTGTTTAGGGCTGCACCCACAGCATATGGAATTTCCCAGGGTAGGGGTCAAATCAGAGCTATAGTTGCCCGCCTACACCATAGCCACAGCAACACCAGATCCAAGCTCTCTCTGTGGCCTACACCACAGCTCTGACAACGGCAGATCCCCAACCCACTGAGCAAGGCCAGGGATGGAAACTGCATCCTCATTACTAGTGGGATTTATTTCTTCTTTGCCATAACAGGAACTCCTTATCTCTTTCTTTTCAAAATCAATGATTAGGCCAACAAAAATTTATGAAATATTTACTTTGTAAGTCAAACCAGATAGTACCCATTTTTGAGAGATCAGAAAAACTGAATACCAGAGGATATGGATTTCTACCCTAATTGGTGCTGTACTACTCCCCAAGCTTTTATTTCCTATTTCTTCATTCTATATCCATCATTTTTTTAGTAACAACACAATCATCAATGATGACTAGAATGCACTTTTTCGATAATTTTTTTCAAAGCATTTTTTACCTCCTGATTCCTCAAGCTGTAGATCAATGGGTTTAGCATGGGAATCACTATTGAATAGAATACTGAGGCAAATTTGTCTTTACCTAGTGAGTGGCTTGACTTGGGCTGCAGGTACATAAAACTGAGAGTCCCATAATATATAGTAATAGAAAGTAAGTGAGAGGCACAGGTAGAAAAGGCTTTCTGTCTTCCTACAGAAGAAGGGATCCTTAAGATGGCAAAGACAATGAATACATAGGATATGAGAACAATAATAAGAGAACAAAAAACATTGAACCCTGCAATGAATAACACCATCAGTTCTTTGAATCGCGTGTCAGAGCAGGCCAGAGCAATCAAGGGCACGTCATCACAGTAGAACTGATTGATCACATTAGAGTCACAGAAGGACATGTGGAAGGTAGCCACTGCTTGGACGAGTCCCACAGTGAACCCATAAATATAAGAGCTTGTGACCATTTGAATGCAGAGCTTCCTAGGCATGAGAACTACATAGAGTAATGGATGGCAGATGGCCAGATAACGATCATAAGCCATGACAGACAGCATCAATAGTTCCCAAACTGAAAATGTGATAAAGCAACACACTTGAGTGGCACATGCATAAAACGACACACTTTTAATTTCACGTAAAGAGTTTACAAGGGTGTTGGGAGTGATGGAAGAAGTACCATAAAAATCAACAAAAGCCAGGTGACAGAGGAAAAAATACATGGGTGTATGAAGTTGAGGACTGATTTGAATTAGCACAATCAAACCAAGATTTCCCAAGGCGGCAACCAAGTACATCAGTAGGAAAACACAAGAGAGAATGGCTTCAAGCTCTGGATTATCTGTGAGACCCAAAAGGATGAACTCAGTGATCGTTGAATAATTGCCTTTTGCCATGAAATAGATATACAATTTAACAATAAACTCCTCCAGAACACACACTCAGAATAATCTTTACTCTGTAAGAAGTAACCCACTTAGTGTGAGAAGATAGCTCTGGCTCTCCAGGATGTTATGCTAAATTCAATCAAAGTAGAATCCTGATAAGCACTCTGAATTACATGTGAATTTACTTATGCTTTCACCGTAAACAGATTGTGCCCAGGCAAAAATTCCAACATATGAAATCCACTAAGGAGCTATAAAATAAGAAAGGGGATATTTCAATTAAAATTTTATAATCAATAAAATAGCAAACTCTGTATTGCATTTGTGTTTAACTTATAGTTCTTACAACATTCAGAATGTAAGTGGCTATGTACCACTATGGCACTCTGAACCTGCTGCATCTTGTCTGATCTTGTTTGATCTCAGAATGTAAGTTATGCTTATCTCATAGAATTATCATTTCCTCAGTTCATAAGAACATTAAAAATTGCCAAAATGAGTATGAAAAATGCAAGTCAAAATCGAAATACTAACAATATTTCTCTTCAGGCATCACAGTTTGGTGTAATTTTAAATTTTTCTTCTTTTTCCTTACCTCCATTTTCTATTTTTTTTTCAGTCCATGAGTAATATAGATATTACCAAAAATATTATTGTGACTCTTCTGGCTGTCTTTTGGCAAAGTACACACCAGCAAACAATATCCCAGATGTAAAATAATTTTAAGTAATTATGAAAGGCCATTTTAGCCCCTATCTTCAAGTTCCTAAAGGGTCCCAAGAAAATACCATTTGGGCAGCATTTAGAAGAATTAAATTTAACAGAGCATTTCCACAAACCCAAGTTAGATTCTCAATGTTTGAAAGCTAGCAATATTGAAATCATCCCCCTTTTTCCTTAAGCAGATTGGAGAATAAGTTAACTTCTTTTTTTTAAAATTAAAACACAGTTGATTTACAATGTTGTGCCAATTTCTGCTGTACAGTAAAATAAGCATATATATATATATATGTATGTATATATATATGTATATGCATATATATATATGTATACACACACACACACACATATATATATATATATATATATATATATATATATGCACTCCCATATTCATTTTCTTATATTATTTCCTATCATAGTCTATCCCAAGAAACTGGACATATTTCCTATGCTAAACAATAGGACCTCAATGCTTATCCATTCTAAATGTAATAGTTTGCATCTCCCAATACCAAACTCTTATTAGTCTATCCCATGCCCTCCCCACTCCCCCTTGACAACCACATGTTTGTTCTCTGTGTCTATGATCTGTTTCTATTTTGTATATAGGTTCCTTTGTGGCATATTGTAGATTCAATATGTAAGTGGTATCATATGATATTTATCTTTCTCTTTCTGACTTAATTTTGTATGAGAATATGTAGATGCATCCATCGATTTTCCTTTATTACTATATTGTCTCAAGTTACATCATATGCAACTTATAAATAGTTAATACAGGTAAAAGATAAAATATAAAAAGCACCTCCCAGTTTAAATTTGGATTGACACTTCCTTGAAAACATTATCTTGGTTACTTCTTCATCTTTTACCTCCCATCCCACTTTTCAACCCCATATCTTTTCCACATTTCTTTGCCATTAAACCAAGAAATCCTCTCACCAAATTTACTATCAACTTCCCAACTCCTAATTCCATTAAAGCTTCTTTTTATTTGGCAGTTTGTAGCACCAAACTCTATTGAATACAACTTCGGTTTCACGAATAAAGTAGTCTCTAAATTTAGTATTGTCCATTTTGATTCTCAACCTTGGAGAAATGACCTCTGTTTCATTTTTTTTAATGGCCGAACCTTCAGCATGTGGAAGTCCACTGGCCAGGGATTGAATCTAGATTGCAGCTGGGGCAATGCTGGAAACTTTAACCCACTGTGCCTGGCAGGGGATTGAACCCACACCTCCACAGCAACCTGTGCTGCTGCAGTCACTCTTAACGCACTGCACCATGTTGGGAATTTGAGACTCTGTCCCTATTACTATGCTTTGGGAGACGTTCTTCATGTTTTCTCCAAAGCATCCCCCATCCCCTCATTTTTACACCTTCTTATTCAGTGATGATATCCAAACCTGTGTCAAAGGCATTTATATTCTGATTATGTACAAATATATGTTATTATTATTCCAGATTATTTTTTCTCTGCTCCAGCTTTATGTATCTGAATGCCTCTCATGAATTACTGCTTAGATATTCTAGTTGTTCATCAAAAAGAATTACACAGAGAGAAGAACTTGGTATCTCCGCCCACTGGACCAAGTATTTAAGACCTAGTATATACACTTTCTATGTCAATGAACTGTGCCATTATCCATTCAATTTTCCAAATCAAAGACCAATCATTTTTTTACTATGATTTCCTGTCCTTATAACAATATTCAATTGGAAATAGGAAAACCATACATGTATGTACGAACCACCATTTGTGTGTATGTGTGTCTTTTTAGGGCTACACCCTCGGCATATGGAAGTTCCCAGGCTAGGGGTGGAATTGGAGCCATAGCTGCAAGCTTACTCTACAGCCACAGAAATGCAGTATCTGAGCTCCATCTGCGACCTACACCACAGCTCTGTGTAATGTCAGATCCTTAACCCACTGAGACAAGCCAGGGATTGAATCCATGTCCTCATGGATACTAGTCAGGTTTCTTAGTGCTGAGCCACAACAGGAAGTCCTTAACTACCATTTAAATACTGACCATTGTTCGTTCATGACAATGAAATAAAATAAAGGGTTACTAATGGGCACATGCCTATCACATCCCATGACTAGGAGCATATACATGTCACAAAGAACAAACATAAGCCAACACAACTGAGCATCACAAGCAGGTAAGGATATTCTTTTAGCTTCTTGGAGGAAGTTAACTAGTGTGTTAAAAGTAACAGAGGAGGTGTAGCAAAAATCAACAAATTAGGTGGCTAAGGAAAAAATACATGGCTGTGTGGAGCTAGAACTGACTGACACAAATTAACATAGTTAATCCAGTATTGTCTATGACATTAATAAGTAGATCACTAAAAAGGTCTCCAAAGGAAGGGCTTGAAGCTTGAAGTTTCAAGAGGACAAACTCAGTCACTTCCAAATTATTGCCTTTGGCCATGAATTATGCATAGAAGTATATCATATTTTTATCTCCATTATATCCATGCTGGATAATCTTCCACTCTGTGGACTAAGGACTTCATTCATGCTTATTTATGGTGACCATATTGGAAAAATAATCCTTGCTGGTGTAATGGGCCATTCTCAGATTTCTATCCTTTTGATTTAGAAGGGATTTCTTCCAGGTAAAAATTCCAACATGCTCAGTAGTCTGAATGATTTTTCTTTTCTTTTCTGTCACTGTACCTGCAGCACATGGAAGTTCCTGGGCTAGGAGTCCAATTGGAGCTACACCTGCTGGCCTGCACCACAGCCACAGCAATGTGGGATCTGAGCTGCATCCGTGACCTATACCACAGCTTGCCTTGCAGCAATACTGGATCCTTAACCCACTGAGCAAGGCCAGGGATTGATCCCGCATCCTCATGGACACTATGTTGGGGTCTTAACTACTGAGCCACAGTGGGAACTCCTAGATGATTGTTAAAGGAGACAGAATGTAGAGTATATGTGCATGAGCTGCAAAGTCAAGATCATTTTCTAGGTAATTGAAAAGTGTAAAATTATCACTACATTTATTTGAAATTCTTTATGCATACCTATAATCATATCTATCCCTCTTCCTAGCTACTTAACTCGTTTGTTGTCTGCTGTGTATGGTAATCCTCATATGTTAACTGCTCTCTCAAGTTTATTAGTAGAGTTTGGACTAGAACTCAGGTTGCTAGCTCATAGAAGGAAAATAGATGATATGCAAGTGCCTATCATTTGTTATCACCCTTTTGTATGTTGTTTAATACTTGAAATTTGGTAACATTGCCCTTATTTGGTTGATAAGTAAACTAGTTAGAGATCCCACACAGTAAAATGCTATCCTTTGATTATAACACCTATGTTCTTTTCACCAGGCTACATTGCCTAATGAGTGCAATGGGTTACAAGGTATACCTTAGCCAATAATGAACAACTTACCCAGAGTTTGCCCAATATAACTGCATATGATCCTTGCTACTGGCAAAATGAACTTTGGTGTCAATTATTTTGAATATATTTATTTACAATGTATTCTTCTCCTGGGATTCCATCCTTAAATTACATTATTATTCTTATTATTTAGATAATTGGAAAAAACATAATGAGATCTCATAGGCTTAAAAAAAAATCAGTTCATTTAAGAGTTAGTCTTTTGAGACCAGACCAGATTTCAGGCCATGTTAAATTAGTGGCATAGGTAAAGTGCGTCCATAGTACTGTTCTCTTTAAGAAAGACAATTCATTAAATGTGTAAATATGGAACAGTTTTGTTATTAGTTTTTTTATTTGTTGGCTGAATTATTGGCGTGTGGACGTTCCTGGGAAAGGGACTGACCCAGCACAATAGCAGTGACTTGAGCCACAGCAATGACAATGCCAGGTCTTTAACCCCTTGAGCCACAAACGAACTCATTGAACAATTTTATAGTGTCACTTTTTTCCCTAAGAAACTAGCAAATTAGGGAGAAAAATATGTTCGTATTGTGAATCTATGCTTTTCACATGGGATATTGTTAATGCAGCTGGATAATCCAGAACTGAAGATTTTGGAACAATGGAGAGGGCAAATTTGTCCTGTAACTAGTTTTATATTCAGATAATGGTTTGCTATGAAATTCATCAATTGAGAAATAGGAAAATTTGTATTCTTAAGGACCAGAGAATTATTTTAACACATTTTCATTGGAAAAATAATAGAATCAGCAAAAATTCTATGGTTACTTTTATATCTCAAATTTCATTCTAAGGAAAACTCTGGAAAATTTTATTATACAATGAACAGATATATAGAAATCACGTATTAAGAACAGACATTCTGAAGTTCCTGGCATGGCTCAGAGGTAAGAACCTGACTAATATCCATGAAAACACAGTTTCAATCCCTGGCCTCGCTCACTGGGTTGAGGATCCGATGTTGCTATGATCTATGGGGTAGGTCGTTGAAACGGCTTGGATCCAGTATTGATGTTGCTGTGGTGTAGGTTGGCAGCTACAGCCCTGACTCAACCCCTAGCCTCCATATGCCATTGGTGTGACATTAAAAAGACCAAAAAAAGGCATTCTGATAGTTTTTTTTTAATTTGCTGTGTACATATTACCACAATTTTCTGAATTAAAAAAATTAAACACCCACCAGCATTATCTTTCCTGCCACTACATTATCTCTCCTGCCATCAAGTGACCATGACTTTTAGCTTCTTAACTGGCCTTCCAGTGTCCCCTCTGGTATCCTACACTGTATCGTCCATGAAAACATAAAAATTAGGTAACTACTCTCTTATTTAGAACTCTCCAGCAGTGTTCAGTCATGATCCTGGAAGTGTAGGTGGCCTACCAGCAGCATCTGAGACTCTAGAGAGATCTTCTGAGATGCAGCACCTCAGGCTCAGCCTGGAGCATCCTCTGGCTGTGCGTGGTGGAGAAGCACCCGTGTGGCAGACATGGCCATCTTACCCTCACCCTGACTCAAGCCCCAGCACTCCTTCTGGCCTCCACTCCAAGGACAGAGAATCTCATTCCTATACCTGAGTCCCTTTTCCAACTTCCCTTGCAGCTAAGAGCCATTCTGACTGGTGTGAAGTAAGCAGAATCTGCCTTGTATGTAAATGTGATGCCTTGAGTGGCCATAGCCACTTACCACCAGCAGAGACAGGGTGGAGAGTGACAGAATGTCAACCAAACATCATCAAGTCATTGAACTACTGCTCCCATTACCAGGTTCCCATTACCCTATGGATAAAACCCAAACACCCTGACAGTGCCCCTAGGACTCTGCAGCCCGCATCTGCCTGTCCCTCTGTCTCCCTCTTACACGGTTATCCACCTCACATATGATGCTCCAACCACCGGCCAGACATTCCTCATTAACCCTCACAGGTACATTCTTTCCACAGTTGGTTCCTTACCTCAGTGGGTTCCAACTCCAAGTGTCACCTGCTCAAATGGCCTGTCTCTAACAACCCAATTTTTGTTATCACCTTTCTTATTTTATTCAGCTCTAATACTTTTTCAAGAGGAAAAACTCAGGTCATGAAGAAAATTCCATTTTTATTTATTCAAGTCGCCTTCTTAATTTCGTGAATATAAAAGCCTGGTTTCTATTTATGATGACTTTTTTCAGGGCATCTTTTACCTCCTTGTTCCTGAGGCTATGGATTAAAGGATTCAACATGGGCATGATCACTGTGTAGAAGACTGAGGCCATCTTATCTGTGTTAAGGGAATGGTTAGAGCTTGGCTGTAAGTACATGAAGATGAGGGTCCCACAGAATATGGTGACTGTCAGCATGTGGGAGCCGCATTGGAGAAGGCTTTGCGTCTTCCTTCAGCTGAGCACATCCTCAGGATGGCAGAGATAATGTACATGTAGGAGACAAAGACAACCAGAAGGGAAGAAATGAACATGATAGCTGCACAGGCAAAGATCCAGAGCTGCTTGGAGTACGTGTCAGAGCAAGCTAGCCTGAGGAGAGGCATGTCGTCACAGTAGAAATGGTTGATGATATTAGAGTGACAGTAGGTAAGGCGAAAGGTGAGGATGGTATGAAATAGAGCAACCAGGAAGCTGTAGCTATAGGGGCTGCCACCAGCTGAATGCAGATTCCCTGGGACATTACCACCATGTAGAGGAGAGGGTTGCAAATGGCCACATATCAGTCATACGCCATGGAAGCCAGGAGTAAACACTCAGCTGTCATGAAGGCCAGGAAACAGCCTAAATGAGCAGCACATGCATTGAAAGAGATGACATTTTGTTTGTACAAGAAATTCCCAAGCATTTTGGGTGTAATGACAGAAGAATAACAGAAATCAACAAATCCAGGTTGCTAAGAAAGAAGTGTGTTGAGTCTTGGGTCTGTTCTAATGACTAGGATAAGACCCAAGTTGCATACTACTGTGAAGAGGTAGATGGACAAGAAAACCACAAACAGTGGCATCTTTAATTCCTGACAATCTGTGATACCCACAAGAATAAATGCAGTTACCTGGGTGCAGTTTATCTGGGTCGTGTGTCCTCAGTGTGTCTGGATGAAGAAAAGAAAATTAAATCCAGTTTAATTAAATTGAATTTAGATTTTAATATCTTGTGAAGCCTTTTTTACTGTTAGCACGAAAGTGCTAACAGTAAAACTATTACATACTTGGAGTCTGGGCATGAGATAAAGAGTAAATGGAGATGTTTTATGGGAAAGATATATTTCTCTCTCCCAAATACATTCTATTTATAAAAGTAACATCTGTCAGACAGGATTCACTCCACATTGACTGTTTGTTCAAAGCACTTATGTATTGTATTATTTAAAATTTATCATTGCTTTTTTTAAAATTTTGTTGCTTCGA
This sequence comes from Phacochoerus africanus, assembly GCF_016906955.1. Taxonomy (NCBI): domain Eukaryota; kingdom Metazoa; phylum Chordata; class Mammalia; order Artiodactyla; family Suidae; genus Phacochoerus; species Phacochoerus africanus. The sequence continues at coordinate 94,221,955 of NC_062545.1, forward strand.
TTGAAAAAAATGCTAATATTAATAACATAAAAAAGTGACTCTTCTGTAATGATATCACTCTTACAGGCTTGCCCGTATATAAGACTCCCCATTGCTGCAAGTTGACAGAGGTAGAATGCTATATTCATCTATTCTATATGTATTACTTATTGCAAAGATGTCACCATAGACTGCTACATAATCTTCATAATTGTGTTAGTAATACAAATGCTGAAAATGGGTAACAATTTGAAAGACACTGTAACAAGACTTATAGTTTATCTATTTACTTCTTTTCTTATATGTCCATTTTACAGATGGGGAAAAGATGTCCAAAAAGTAAAGTACTTGAAATAAGATTGGACAGCCAGTCTGTAGTACAGCTGTAATTTAAACTTGTGATTTTCTGAGGCAGGAATCCACCCACTATAAAGTTCCCAATACTCCCAATTTTATTCCATTGGCATGTGCCTAAATTTCTCCAAGTGTTTTGTTTTGTTTGCTTTTGTTTTTGCTTTGGCTTTTTAGGGCCACATTTATGGCATATGGAAGTTCCCAGGCTAGGGGTCAAATCTGAGCCACAGCTGCCAGCCTATGCAATAGCTTCAGCAACTCTGGATCTGAGCCACACCTGCAACCTACACCATAGCTCAAGACAAGGCTGTATCCTTAACCCACTGAACAAGGCCAGGATTAAAATCTGCATCCTAATGGATACTAGTAGGGTTCCTTACCCCTGAGCCACAATGGGAACACCTCCAAGCAAGCATTTCATGATAGAGTATTTCACAGACATCTTTCCATGTAAAGGATCATCTTACCTAGTCTAATTCAATGAATATCTGCAAATTTTAAAAATATTTTGCTTAATTAAAATAAAATGTTATATGCTTTCTAGTAGATTTGTATTATTTACATGGCTCCTACTACTTTGGCATTATTTAAAATATATAAAATATATAGATTTGGATTATTTTATATTAATTTTAAATTTTTGCTTGTATTATTTTTGTGAAAGAATTTCAATCTAAAAAGGAACTTCAATCTAAAAAGGAAGATATAAAATGATGAAAAAGAATTTCAATCTAAATAGGAAGATATAAAATGGAAAATCTCCCACATATGCCCTCAGGAAAGCAAAACTTAAGAACTGATAAGATGGAGTTCCTGTCATGGCACAGCAGAAACGAATCTGATTAGGAACCATGAGGTTGTGGGTTCCATCCCTGGCCTCACTCAGTGGGTTAAGAATCCAGTGTTGCCATGAGCTTTGGTGTAGGTCACAGACATGGCTCGGATCTGATGTTGCTGCGGCTGTTGCATAGGTAGACGGCTGCAGTTCTAACTGGAACACTAGCCTGGGAACCTCCGTATGCTGTGTGTAGGGCCATAAAAAGAAAAAAAAAATAAAATAAAATAAAGAACTGCTAAGTAGTGAGGGACCGATTTCCTGTAAATGTCTGATTTCCAGAACACTGAAACTTACCCAAGAATCTCTCCCCATCGCTGAGCCTATAAATTTGCTTCTTGGTCTTGCAAAATTCAGAAACAGCCTGAGTAAAACTAGTCAATAGTAACTGGTAGACGTTTATTATGCACATATCAAGGGGACAATTTCTGGGCTCTGTGATATCAAGCCAAAACAGGGAATGAGGTTTGGGGTGTATTGTTACAAAGCAGCTTATGTAGTGAGAAAATAATGATTGTTTACTCTTCACACTGACTGGTTTATTGACATTTTTTTAAAGGATATGGAATTAACCAAAAGTTGCCTCACATCAATTTCCAGAAGTTTTCATTTATTTATTTTTTAATGCTTATGAACATACCCGTGACATATGGAAGTTCCTGGTGGGCCAAGTATAGAATCAGAGCTGCATCTGTGACCTACACAACAGCTACAGCAATTCAGGATCCTTCAAACCAATGTACTGGGCCAGGGATCAAACCCAGGCCTCCACAGCAACCCAAGCTGCTTCAGACAGATTCTTAACCCATGTGCCACAGCAGGAACTCCTTGGGAAGTTTTGCTTATAGTTTCTAGAAGCATAGACACAAAATGACCCAGGTGGGATTGGGCTCACAAAATGGGGTTAACTGACCTTTGCTTGTGTAACTAAACTGACTTTGTCTGGCTCAGAGCATTTTCAGGGCTCATTGTTTGTTTTTGATTTTATCAGACTCTAACTGAACTCTCTCTCCCTTGTTCATATACCCTCCTTAAATATAGTCTACGCTAAACCCTCCATGGACTCCTCCATAGCTTGCTACAGTTTGTATTTCCTAAACTGCAAACAAATTTCTTTTATTCCTTTTCTGATATAAAGTGTCACTTTTTTCTTGTACTTAATACTAGCACAGAACATTTTATTCTACATTCTTCTTATAAGGAATGTGTGTACATAGGTGTGTGTAAATGTATATATGTGTGTGTGTGTGTGTGTGTGTGTGTGTGTATGTACATATGCATATATACATACATGGAAATATCTGCTTGCTAATCGAGCACCTGCCACTATTGAATCAAAAAATTGATTAGGGAATTTAATCGTCTTTGGAGAAAGGCTTATCCTTACCTTTTCTCTCTCCTGAACTTCTAGCAACACACTAAATGTTCAGGAGGTCCTCAGAGAATACTCACTAAATTAGACTGAAGTTTCTGTCTTAACTGTATACAAACAAGCTTTCTTTCCATTGTCAATTAACTCACATAATAGTCACCCCAGGCATTCTGTTTCTTTTTTACTAGTGCTACATTAAAAGCATTTATTTCATCAGGATGGTAATGATCTTTTATATTAAAAGACAGTATGATGTAGTGTTAAAAATATGAGACTAGATTTTGAATCATGGCAATGTCATGTGTTAGTTATCGTGTTCCTTAGTGATATTACTCAAATTTTCTTGGCTTATTTACTAAAAGAAATAGCAGAGGCAACCTCCTTAAAATGTAAATGTAAAATTTCCATTTGAATTCACTTATGCTATTTTATCTATAAGAAAAGAAAGTAACGCACAGTTGTTTCTTTAATGACAGGTAAGTATTGAAAAGTACCATTTCATTGAGATTGATGCCAAGTGAGATATAGTAGAAAGAACCCTGAATAAAATTGGGACACCTATGTTTGAATGGTTCTGTCACTGTCCAGTTACAGAAACATAGCATGTCAAAAATTCAGTTTCGGAGTTCCTGTCGTGGTAAAGCAGAAACAAATCCAACTAGGAACAATGAGATTGAATTTTTGATCCCTGGCCTTGCTCAGTGGGTTAAGGATTTGGCATTGCCATGAGCTGTGGTGCAAGTCACAGGTGTGGCTCAGATCTGGCATTGCTGTGGCTGTGACAAAGGCCTTCATCTACAGCTCTGATTAGACCCCTAGCATGGGAACCTCCATATGCCACAGATGCGGCCCTTAAAAAATAAACAAAAAAAAAAATTTGGTTTCTTCCTGTTTCCTGATCTGTAAGTGGCACTATTTTATATCTAAAAGTATTTTGAATATTGAAATAAAATAGACTTTAAAACAGAAAACATTGTGTTAAAAATTATAGTAGAAAACTGACAGAATGCTGTAAACCAGTTTTAATGGAAAAAAATAAAAATCATTTAAAAAAGTTGCTCTGCTAACCTATTTATACATAGAAGTCAGTGCAATCATTTTTAAAATTCACCGGAGGCAAGATAGAGAGTGCTTAGTCAGGGTCAGAGTAAGATGCTGGAATAGGCAGATTACCAAATAAGAAAAACACAGAAAATCCTTAACTTTTGGATGCAGATAAATATGAAGATTTATATCCAATATGTATTTTAAATTACAGAAAAAACTGTCTTATTTTTATTGTTAGCTTCTCAAATATAAACTCAGCAAAGAATAAATTAACAACAGAAATATATATCCGGCTGATGTACATTGTCAGAAAACAGATGAAGGAATATATCAGGAGAAGGTAGTTGTTCTTCATAAAGTATGGATATCACATTCAAATATAATTTTAAGCTTTGTATAAATGCATGTTTCTACAACATCCTGTGGGAAGAGGATGCTTTCTGATGATAATGATCATTACACGAGATGTAAAGATCATCAATGTGTTTAAAAGCCTAGTTACAGTTCCACAAATATATAAATTCCATTTTAAAATAATTAAGCAACTATTTGATTAGAAATTTGGCTTTCAAGTCTCAAGATATTGGCTCAGGGTTCACTGTTTAGCATATATTAAAACTTTAGTATGCCATTTCATCTCATCTTGGTATTCAAATATTGCATATGATGTTTTATGATCGGATCCATGATATTTTATATTTGAATTCCACTAACATCCCTTCTCTTCTGCTACAGTCAACATGTAATAATCTAACAGGAATAACTGTATTGTGGTCCTCAATTCCCACATGACTTCTCATGCTTCCTTAGTTCCTGTGTGCTTTTTCCTACGTTCATCTCCACCAGGTTTATGGTGAATAAAGATTTGGAGGAAAAACTCATTTTTATCCTTCAAGGCCTACCCAAATGCCAACTTCCCTAATTTCCAATTCCCATGCTCTTTGACCCACTGATTTTCATTTTTGTGTGCTGGAAACATTTTATACATAACTCTATTTAAATATCACTTATGGTTTCCATCCATATACATATAGATATATGTAGACTATTACATAGATAGATTGTCGACTTCATGAGTGGATGCCATGACTTTTTCATTTATTTCCTAATGTAGCCCCTTCTAGATGCTTGGTAATGAGAAATTGAAGATTAATGTTTATAATTTTACTTCAATTTATTTCCTATGCTCATTATTAATGTTCTTTACTTACAATAAATATAATAAGAGACATAGTGATATTCTGGATAAAATGACCAGCTTTTGCAAAAATGAGGACAGTTTTGACATAGTTTACAATATAATCAGTTAAATCCCTGACTTGTCCAAATGGTTGAATAGATTTTGGAGATCTCAAATCTTTTTTATTTTTATTCCAAACAAATAAAAATATATATTTTATGTAATAGACATGTATACATACATGAAATAAATTAGAGGAAACAGTTTACCCTTGTTACTAAAATGCCACCAAAAATGCTTTATTATAACATCAATTATATTCCAGTTCATTTAATAAATACTCATTTTTATCCCAAGTTTTAAATATAGCCTTCAAAACTACTTGGGTAGAAGGAGTTCCTATGTCTTCTCCAAGTGGGTTTGAGTAGCAACAAACTACAGGGTTTTGTCAATAACCTATCCCAATGAATCTTAGAGTATGATGCTAGTAAGATCATTAGAAAAATTATATTCCACATCCCTTGGGAATCCCAAGTCAGGCTGAGATCAATCAGCATCATTCCCAGGTGTTTGAGGAACCTTACATCTTCAGCCTTGCATTTAATATGACATCATTGCCCTAATATTCCCCAATTTTTGAACTACTATTATTGATTTGTTGTTGTTTTAATTGTTCATAATGTTGTTGCTGTTGATTAACACCAGGATTTAAATCTATTTTTTTGTCCATTACTTGGGCCACTCCTGTGGCATATGGAGGTTCCCAGGCTAGGGGTCAAATCAGAGCTGTGGCCACTGGCCTATGCCAGAGCCACAGCAATTTGGGATCTGAGCCGCGACTGCAACCTACAGCACAGCTCATGGCAACGGGGGATCCTTAACCCACTGAGCAAGGCCAGGGATTGAACCCTCAACCTCATGGTTCCTAGTCGGATTCGTTAACCACTGAGCCACGACGGGAACTCCTTAAATCTATTTTTGAATAACGATTTGAATAAAGATAAGGATTACATTGTGACCTTTCTAAAAACATGTCTTTCAAAGAACTAAATACCTTACTCTCCCAAGAATCTACTCATGAATATTTTAAGACAAAACATTTTTTACTTAATCCTTAAAATGCTTATGAAGTAGTCATTTTCTCTTCAAGGTTGTCTCTTTCCATTATTACTCAATATCTTTGGTGACCTAGTCTAAAGAGCACACTTCCAGTTTGTTTTCTTAGCCAATCTGTGGCCACATCAAAAACGCACAGAAAAAGTATCTCTTGACATCCACATCTATTCATTTGTCCTTCTTCTCCAAGAAGAAAAAGATCTCTACTTTTGTGGCTAAGAGTAAACTAAATCTGACTATATATTCTAAAGAATCCTTCAGATGTTTACTTTTCCAGTCTTGTTTTAAAACTTCTGAGTCCATTCTATGATAGGAAGAGGTACTGAAGAACTCAAGTAGGAGTCAGTAGACTGAGAAATGTTTATGCATGTGAAAAAAAATAATGTTTCAAAATATATTTATTATCAAAATAACGCTTTTCTGGAAAATTACACAAATAATGTAGTACATAGAAATGATAATACCATCTTAAGTTGGTTCCCCCAAGAAGAAGATGCTGAGTCAATGATTTGTATAAATGTGATTTATTAGGAATTGTTCCCAGGAATTGTTGGGTTGAATGGGAAGTGGAAACTGTTAAGGAAGTAAGCCAAGCAATGGCATAACATTAAAATCCTATGATAATAATTTTGGTTAGATTCCATGGAATAGTTCTGGAGAAAGAGTAGAGCAAACTTTGGAATTACTCTGAGTGGACCAAGGAACTTGGGTATATAAAATTGACCCTTGAGCTACTCTTAACCCACAAATGCATGGGTTAATCTGATTATAACTTATAGTTAGTCATGGATCTCAGTAGTTCCTCCAAATCCTCCAATTCAACAACCATGGATCTTGTACTACTGTAGTAAGTACTAGTGGAAAATATCCATGTAGAGGTGGACTCATGCTGTTCAAACCTGCATTGTTCAAGGGTAACCTTATACTCCTGTCAGATGTCAGTCATTGGTGAGCAGCTGCCCCCTGTGGGATGTACATTTCCAGTAACTTCTGCCTTAACTGGGATGCAGGCATAGCCCCTTCAGGCAGCCTGACGCACTTCTCCAACAAAGAGATACAGACACCCACTCTTACAAGGGAAAACACACCAAGAGCTCACTATGGTAAATAATTGTTAGAGCAGGCTTTCTGTTCTTTTTTATTTTTATTTTTGTCTTTTTAGGGCCAATTGTTAGACATATGGAAGTTCCCAGGCTAGGGGTCAAATCGGAGATATAGGCTCCGGCCTACACCACAACCACAGCCATTCAGAATACGAGGCACATCTGCAATCTACACCAAAGCTCACAGCAACACCAGATCCTCAACCCACTGAGTGAGGCCAGGGATCAAACCTGTGTCCATGGATATTAGTTGGCTTTGTTTCCACTGATCCATGAAGGGAACTTTGTAGGGCAGGCTTTCTTAATCTTGGCACTATTACCATTTTGGACTCGATTTTTTGTGAAGGAATTCCTCGTTCACTGTAATTTAACAGGCCCCTAGGCTCAACTATCTAGATAGCAATGTTTAGGCAGCAGCTGTCTAGATAGTATTCCTTTATACTGCCTCATCCTGGTGAAAATCAATAATATTTCTAGACACTGCTATATATGCTCTGGAGGGAGGAAATTGTTCCAGGTTAAGACCACTGCTTCACAGTTATCTCTAAGCATTGAATCAGGAAAATATATTAAAGCATTCTTTACAATTCATCATTAAAGCATTTTTATAAACTTAACCTGTGTGTTCAAGGTACCTCTGTTTTTTTCTGCTCTTGTTTAGTTTCTAGCTATGCAGCTATCAGATGAAATGGTGAATTTTTATAATATATATATATATATATATATATATATTTTAATTTGAGAAATGCTATGACACAGATCCTTATGGTAATTTATGCATATAAATTATAACTTGAAGTCAAATTTGACCACAAAAAATTCAGAGAATGATTTTATTTTACAGTAAATAAAATTTTATTGGATACTAAGTAAGAGAAAGGCACTCTTTTAGTTTTAATAGTCAAGGGGAGAAAAAAAGATCATTAAAGAAAGTCCTCTTTTGTTTATTCAAATTATTTTTTAAATGTTATAAAGACAAAAGCCTGGTTTCTATTTATGATAACTTTTTTCAGGGCATTCTTTACATACTTGTTCCTAAGACTGTAGATTAATGGATTCAACATGGGCATGATCACTGTGTAGAAGACCGAGGCCATCTTATCTGTGTCGAGGGAATGGTTGGAGCTTGGCTGTAAGTACATAAAGATGAGGGTGCCATAGAATATGGTGACTGCCAGCATGTGGGAGCTGCATGTGGAGAAGGCTTTGCGTCCTCCTTCAGCTGAGCACATCCTCAGGATGGCAGAGATAATGTATGTGTAGGAGACAAAGACAACCAGGACAGAGCAGATGAATGTAACACCAGCACAGGCCAAAACTGAGAGCTGTTTGGAGTGTGTGTCAGAGCAAGTTAGCCTGAGGAGAGGCATGTCATCACAGTAGAAATGATTGATGATATTAGATGACAGTAGGAGAGGTGGAAGGTGATGATGGTATGAAACAGTGCCATCAAAAATCTGTAGCTGTAGGGGCTTCCACCAGCTGAATACAGACTCCCGAGGACATTGAGACTATGTAGAGGAGAGGGTTGCAAATGGTCACATATCTGTCATATGCCATGGAAGTCAGAAGCAAACACTCTGACACCATGAAAGTGAGAAAACAGCCTAACTGAGCAGCACGTGCATTGAAAGAGATGATGTTTTGTTTGTACAAGAAATTCCCAAGCATTTTGGGTGTAATGACAGAAGAATAACAGAAATCAACAAAAGCCAGGTTGATAAGAAAGAAGTACATTTGTGTGTTAAGTTTTGGATCTGTTCCAATGACTAGGATTAAACCTAGATTGCTTACTAATGTGAAGAGTTAGATGGACAAGAAGATCACAAAGAGAGGCATCTTTAATTCTCTTTGATCTGTGAGGCCAATGAGAATAAACTCCTGGACCTGGGTGCAGTTGATCTGAGGCATATATCTTTAAGGAATCTGTCTGAGAAGTAGAGAAAAGAGCTGAAATTGAGGTGCCATTATATAAGTAGTGTTCTTATATGAGAATATCTTGTGAAGAGATTTGGTGCTAATACTGAGATTGTTAATATATAGGGATTCTGGGAGTCGGTGGAGAGAAAAAAGAAATATATATATATATATGAGAAAGCCATATTTCTGTTCTCCCAATTCCGTTGTCTACACAAAGAATGGAGCTGTGGAAGAGTCTGCATTCATCGCCTGGGTTTCTGTTGAAAGGTTCTGGGCATAAAGCTATTTGCAACTTTAACCTGACTTGTGAAGAGGTTTATCTATTGTTTTCATTGAAAAAAAATGTTAAAAAAAAGAAAAAAAAGAGGAAAAATATTAACACGAATAGCATAAAGGAAAACAAATTTTCTTCATTGTCTCCTGTCTCTGATGGATCTCTCATTGTACCTGTGCAGACACAACTCTACATTGTTTCAATGCTGGCAGAAATATTTTGCATTTTGCTTTGCTTGAAAAATGTTTTACTTAAAGATCACTCTAGATTGCAAATTATCTTCACAGTTATCTTAGTAATGACAATACAGAGAAAATGGGTATGTATGGAAGGCACAGTGAGTTCATTTACTCCAATCTTTTGCTAAATCTTTATGTAAAAACCATATTGTTATGCCCAATCTATAGATGAGGAAGAGAAAATTGAAACATAAATACTACCCCCCCAACAAAGTCAGGAGATTGGTTTGAGTACAGTTAGTTGTGTTTAAATCCATATGTTTCTGACTCAAAATTCCACACCTCATTATTATGCTGGCACTATGGTAGATCTTATCTGTCCTATTGTGAGAAACTTCAATTATGTCCAGGTTTTTCTTGTTATAATATTACACAAACATCTTTATCTTTTAAGGATGAAGTTACATGATCAAAGGAAATGAATGCTGGTAAAATTTTATGATACGTTGTAATTTAGAATAATGCTGATATTCTTTACAAGGGATTTGGAAATGATTGTCTCTTTATAAGTTAGGTGATAAGTCTCTTTCAACTTGTTTACCTTTTATCATAGAAACATTATATTTTAATTATACTTTTTGTCTTCCTACTTCATTTATTTATTTTTTGGCATCTTTGTCAACAACGATGTCCTTTGATGTTTCTCTTCTGCTGTACATGCCAAGCTTTGTATACTTCTTTACAAGAAAAAATGGTTAAAGGGAAAACTCTATTTGTTTTTAAACCCTGTTTAATTGTCATCTCTCTTCCTTGAAGAGTTACATCCCAAGTTGAGTTAATATATTTCACATTTGTGTTCTAAAATCACTTTAGACATACTTCATTTATATTTTCTCTCACATTTATAACAACCTTCTATTCCTATACCTCTTCTTCTGATAGACATTAGATACATTTTGGTTGACTGCCTTGCTGCTTTTTTTTTTCAATTTTTTAATAAAGTATTTTCTAAATATTAGATAATAGGGAATTAAATATTATTTTATATTAACTAATTTAAGATTAATAACATAATAAATGTATTTGAACATTTCTTTCACTTATTCCTAATATATTCTTTGCTTTGGAAGATATATCTATGAATATAATGGTGATCTTTGTCCGATAGCCACCCTTCTAATCCTCAGTAAAATTTCCAGCTCATGTAAATGTAGAAAGCATAGTTTTGAAATAGATTGTAATCAGGTCAATCATGGGCCTACTTTTTCCAAATCTTCTCATAAATTCTAAACTAGAATTTTTATTTTCTTAATAAAACACAATGTACGTCATTGTATAAATTTGCTATTTTTATTTTAGTTTATCTTTTTTAGGGCTGTACCCACAGCATATGGAGGTTCCCAGGCTAGGGGTCTAATTGGAGCTATAACTGCCAACCTACGCCACAGCCACAGCAATGCCAGATCCAAGCTGTGTCTGTGACCTAAACCACAGGTCATGGAAACATCGGATCCCTACCTCACTGAGAAAGGCCAGGGAAGGAACCTGAAATCTCATGGTTCCTAGCCAGATTCATTTCCTCTGTGCCATAAGGGGAAGTCCCAAATTTGCTATTTTTATACATTAAAACATCTTGATCTACTTCCTATTTGTATCAACTATATTTTGGAGTTTTGGTGACCATAAATAAAGGTTAGAATTCATCCATCAAGAAGTTTAGAGTGGAGTTCCCTTCGTGGCGCAGCAGAAATAAGTCCGACTAGGAATCTTGAGGTTGCCGGTTCGATCCCTGGCCTCACTCAGTGGGTTATGGATCTGGTGTTGCCATGAGCTGTGGTGTAGGTCACAGATGTGGCTCGTATCTGGCATGGCTGTGGCTCTGGCTAAGACTGGCAGCAACAGCTCCGATTAGACCCCTAGCCTGGGACTCTCCATATGCCGCGGATGCAGTCCTAAAAGGGCAAAAAAACAAAACAAAACAAAACAAAAAATTCTTAGTGTATAAACAGAGGAAGGTAGCAATTACACAGATTCAGAATAGTGAGTTATAATAATCTGATGGAGTTAATTGCTGAAACCCAAACACTTATAATAGCAGGCCTTGTAACTAGAATACTTTGACAGGGGAAAGGTTACAGGAAGATTTACCTAGGTAAACATCATCAAAACTAACATTTAAGAAAGATTTGAGGCAAAGAAAGTTCCAAAAAGAGAACATGCAAAAAACTAGGGTTAAGTACATGTCTAATTTCTCCAAATTCTATACATATGAATACATTGCACCCATTCAACCTTAAATTTTGGACCTTTTTCTGACTTTAATTAGCAACTTGAGCTTGGGAAACTTACTCAAACATTTTGAAGCCCAATTTATTAGCATTTAAAAAGCAACTAGACTAGGTTATCTCTTCACTCACTCCCACTCTTTTAGTTGTTCTTGTTCACTTCAAACTTGGATGCTCTTGATACTTTCAACCAAACTAATATGAAATGTGAATAAATACCATTTACCTTTATTTTGCAAAATGTATGTCAGATGTTTTCATCCTACTCCATTGTGTTATACTCTTTAATTTAAAATATCTTATCTTGAGCTGTTCTGGCCATGTTATTACACATCAGTGAGTCAGATTCACCATTTTGAAATATATTCCTCTAACCTACTTGGGTAGAGGGTATTCCTATTTATCCTCCTAATTGGTTGGATAGTAGATGACTGCCTGGTTTTATCAGTGTCTCTGTCCCAGAGGATGTTTCTCAGAGTATGATGCAAGTAAGATCATCAAAAATGTTAAATTACAGTCCCTGCTCAACTGGGATGCCAAGGCAGGCTGAAGATTTATTGATGCAATCCCTTGTATTTGAAGATCTGCCTACCTACAGCTCTGTCTTTGGTATAGCATGAGTGCTCTAAGATTTTCCTAATTCTCAAAATATTATTAGCTTATTTTTCAAAGGATTTTTTGTTGTAAGTTATTAGTGTCAGTCTTGAAATTTGGCTTTTAAATCAGGCAGGGGTTACCATTTTAAAATTCTTACAAATAGCTCCCTAGGAGATGTGCATCCAGGTCCTCCAAGGGCATGATCCTCAATACAGTACACACAGGACATTTGGTAAAAGCTCTGGGCACCAACTTACACCTTAGTCACTCTGAGCTATGTGATGAATAAGAAATATGTTTCCATTTAGTGTTTGGGGAGATTAGAATAGGATTGCGTGTTTTATATGCTGGTTATGACTAGAAAATATACTCCTTAGTTTTCTATTAAGTACTTTAACACTTGTCTGCAATATAATAAATAGGGGAGTAAAATCTTGTGTTTCTTTTTCATGCTGTGTAAACAGGACACTTTGACTTAAAAAGTAAATATAGCAAAGGCTTAGCCATCACAACCTGGTTCCATCGTGTAGATGATGATCTAGATAAGAAGTTTATATGTTTGAATTTCATGTGGCAGATGTTAAATAATTATTCTAAGAATGTATAGTCTCTCTCTTTTTCAATTTTTTTTTTTCCATCAGGGAGTATCTGGTACAATTGTAACAGATATATATAGTACAAATAGCTCAATGTCTCAGCTCTGCTTATGCCTTGTTAGAAAATGCCATGATTTGTGATTTGGAGTTAGAATGGCTTTGGGATACATATTGACTATTATGCACAGTATGATACTTCAAACAAACAAAACTCCAAATAGTGTCCCTAGGCAAGCCTTTCAACCTTGAATATAATTAAGAGGAAATCATTACTAATGAATTAGAAATAGAGTCCAGAAATTACATTTGATTCCCCAATATTTTGTTTTAACCTTAAAATATTATATTATTATATCACATTAAATGATTAAACAAAGCAAAAAGGATAAAGGACGTATTATTGATGGCCATGGAAAACCAAGACTACATTTTATGTGAGCATTCAGGAAGTTTATACAGTAAATCCTTTCTGTATTTCCCGATGGTCCTGTTTGACATGAATCCACAGATTTCTACCCAAAACTGTAGCAACCACTGGAAGTATCCATATTTAATTCAGGGCTTAGTCATTCCTGCAACACATTGCTCTTTCTCATAGCTCATTACAAACAAGATTTATAGGGCATAGTGTCTGTGAGTAAACATGTAATAAACACCATGTCTATTGAACAGAACTTGGCTACTCAATCAACTGTAATGTAGTAAATGAAGTGTTTCCATCCTGAAACATTAGATTGGATCAATATATCAACATTTTAAAGATGATTAACTAGTGGGTGTATATGAAAAGACACTGCATAATTTCATTCTTATTTTTTAGATGATTTATGAGTTCTCATACTTAATTCCAGGGGAAATAAAAAAAGATTCCAAAGAACATGTGCCCTCCGTGCTTACCAAAAACTCTGCTCTGGCTGTCTATTCTTAAACTAGGGCCATTCATCAATAATTTTGCAATATTAAAAAAAGATATAGTGCAAAATAGGCACTAAATACTTTGTCACAAAGTTAGTGTAACTGATAAAAAATATTTTCCTTGGAATGTCTCATATTAGATCTCCTTAAACTGGGAGGTTTAGAAGAAAACCCTTTGGGTAAAAATTGACAAGATAATTAGTAAGGAACAGGTTATTGCTCAAAAGTTTCTTTTCCTAGATTTGTCTGTTTTCACTGGTATCTGCCTAATGGGTGAAGACCTCCCAGTGGAAGATGAAAGTAAGAGATGGTTTTATTGATGTCATGCTCCTCTGTCATAGTGGAGGAATCAACATTGCTGACCAGTGTGTTCTTCTCCAGTAGAACCATTTCAACATAATGATGACGTCAGGTGACTCTGAAGATCTGTAAGTCTTTGCCTTCCCTCATTTGGCTGGTTAGTAGTGGAAGGAGACTCTAGAATGATGAGTCTTTGTTTCAGAACTTCAAAGGGACCTGCTTTCCACTGAAGACTCTTGTCTAAACCACTGTCTGGATCACAAAACTTTGGCATTCAAGAAGCTTTCAAAACAAGGCAATTGTGTTCCAGTCTCAAGGTGTGTACATGCATCTTAGCTCATTCCTGGTTATATGCACACACTCTCCTCTCATTACCTGGGATGCACTTCCTTTCTGCTCTGCATTCTCCCCAACTACCTTCTATGTTGTTTCATCAGGGAATCCTGGTAAAGACTCACTAAATTGTGAAATATGCTAATGGCGCATAAGCACAGTTTAAGAAGCCCCTATCTACACTTCTTTCAACTTCATATACAAACACCACTTCCTGTAACCATCTCAGAGCAATGTCTCCAATCCTCCAAGACTTTTCCTTCACTGATTTTCTAACATAAAGTGTATTAATCACCTTACTCTTAGGACAAATATCAAATGATTTTATTCTCTATTTCTCTTAGGAGTAACATGACTTTCTCTTTATCCTCCTTCTCTTTATAATATAGAGCTAGACAAGAAAATTTTTGTTAACAATTTGCTAAGTTGATTTACCCACACAGAACATATCTGGTAAATCTACCACATAGTTTATATTAAATAAACTTCAAAATATTATAATACTGGTCCAAAATATAAGGGGGAGAGGGACAAAAGTTTTTTTTTAACATTATGCATAGACCCTAAAGTTTTCACTGAAACATAATGTGCCAAATATGATCGGGATAGGAGTTATGTTGTTGGAAACTATATATTTGGCATATTAAATAATTATTCTATGAGTATATAATTTATTTTTTATTTCATTGATTAACTTTACAAATGAATCTACCACAATTGGTCAAATGCACAATCTCAACTTGTACTTTGACAAGTCACTACATTTTCCTGCTAGGTAGTATTCCATCATACAAATGGACAAAAAACAAATTTCATTTTGGATAAATCAGATTTGTCATGTAAATATACAGAAGTGTTATTTTGAGAGGATTTGCTTCTAGATTGGCTAATTTGACACAGAGTGGAACTTGAAAAAGCCCATTCACAGAGTTGTTTTCAAAACAAATGTGATCTTAGTGGCTCTTCTTGGAAAGACCAAAGTTGTAGATAAGGTGAGGTCCAATTTTGGTCCAATACTGGTTGGTATAACCAACAGACTAGAAGATCAGTGCAAGCATAAAAGAGAGATCAAGCTCAGTAATAGCCATTTAAGAAAGGCAAGTTAAAACCACAGCAGGGGAGTTCCTGTCATGGTGCAACAGAAATGAATCCAACCAGGAACCATGAGGTAGAGGATTTGATCACTGGCTTTGCTCAGTGGATTAAGGATCTGGCGTTGCCATGAGGTGTGGTGTAGGTCACAGACATAGCTCAGATCCCACGTTGCTCTAGCTGAGGTATAGGCTGGCAGCTATAGCTCTGGCTGGACCCCTAGCCTGAGAGCTTCCATATGCTGTGGGTGCAGCCCTAAAGGGCCAAAAAAAAAAAAAAAAAAAAAAAAAAACAAAACCAGAACACACACCAGGGTGTCACTGCATATCAACTAAAATGGCTCTAATAAAAAAAAAATGTCAATACTAAGTATTATGAAGAAGCTAGACGACTCATTTTTCTGTGGGAATAAAAACTTTGGAAAACTTTTTGGTAGTTTTATAAAAGGTAGTTTTAAGTTTATCCAATTACCCCAGCAAATTGTACTCTAAGATATCAATACAAGAAAAATAAAAACATGTGTGTAAACCTAACATCCTTATGCAAAATTAACAGCAACATTATTCACATAATGCAAACAATAGAACAATCCAAATGTTTATCAATTGGTAAATGGATAAACAAAATATATCCATACATGAAAATGCTACTCAGTAATACAAAGCATCATATTTCTAATACATGGTACACCATTAAATAAACAAAAATGTTTGTGGAGTTAAAAAAGCCAGACATAAAAATCTATACATTATATGATTCCATTTACATGAGAATTCCTAAAACAGAAAAAAAAAAAAAAAACATGATACAGAAAGTAGGTCACTAGTGGCTTGAAGGTATAGGTGGACTGAATATTAATTGGAAATGGGCAGAAAGGCAAATAAATATCTACAGCTGGATCATGGTTATATTTGCACAACTTTATTACAAATATCGACTTTTGTAAAGTCACAACTTTGGAGCTGGATCTAGATAATGGTATGGTTGCGTAAGTCAATGGATTTACTAAAAAAAATACTAAAATCATTTTGCTTACAATGAATTTACTTCCAATAGATAAATTTCATGGTATATATGTAAATAAAGCTATTAAAACATCACCAAATAACAACTTTTTTTTAATGTTGTGGCTAAGCCCCAATTTATCCCGACATTATAAAAGGTGTGTAAAATTTTAATTATAAAATTATACATTAATTCCTAGGTATATACTATAAATATCTAAGTTTAGTTGAACTTTGTGTAATGAAAATATGAACTATACACAGTTTGTTATGCAGGTTCATGTAATTGTTGGGAGTGTGGGCTTTTGAGTTAAATTTGTTTTCGATCCCAGTTCTATCATTTATTAGCTTGTGGATTTTGGCCATTACTCTTCTCAAAAGCACTACTATCTTATCTGAAAATTGGCTTAAAATTCAAACGATACTTGAATGGATTAAAAAAATGGATTAATGTAATTGTAGAAATAAATGATGCTTACAAATTGCTTAACTCACTGCCAGAAGAAGTATACAGCATAAAAATTACAGAAGCCACAAATTATTTTTTTTCCATTCTTACTGTTTTCACTTAAATTAATTTACAAATCAGAAATGGATTTTTTGACTCAAAACTATGGTCATAATAGATACTCAGTTTTAAATTCTTGTCTTTCCTCACATCTTCCTTTTTAGGAATTGTCATGGCATTTGACCCTTGTCCAGGAAAGTTTCAACTTTGCTTTTTTTTTTTTTTTTTTTTTTTTTTTAACAGGAACCAAATTCTTTATCGGTAACTCAGATCAACCATGAAAAACAATTTTTCTCCTTCATAGCCCCTAATACAGTATTTCTTTTTTTTTGCCACTGACCAGCAAGTGGGTCAGGTTATCCTTACATGTATACATTACAATTACATTTTCCCCCAGCCTTTCTTCTGTTGCAACATGAGTATCTAGACAAAGTTCTCAATGCTACTCGGCAGGATCTCCTTGTAAATCTATTCTAAGTTGTGTCTGATAAGCCCAAGCTCGGGATCCCTCCCACTCCCTCCCCCTCCCATCAGGCAGCCACAAGTCTCTTCTCCAAGTCCATGATTTTCTTTTCTGAGGAGATGTTCATTTGTGCTGGATATTAGACTCCAGTTATAAGTGATATCATATGGTATTTGTCTTTGTCTTTCTGGCTCATTTCACTCAGTATGAGATTCTCTAGCTCCATCCATGTTGCTGCAAATGGCATTATGTCATTCTTTTTGATGGCTGAGTAGTATTCCATTGTGTATATATACCACCTCTTCCGAATCCAATCATCTGTCGATGGACACTTGGGTTGTTTCCATGTCCTGGCTATTGTGAATAGGGCTGCAATGAACATGCGGGTGCACGTGTCTCTTTTAAGTAGAGTTTTGTCCGGATATGTGCCCAGGAGTGGGACTGCAGGGTCATATGGAAGTTCTATGTATAGATTTCTAAGGTATCTCCAAACTGTTCTCCATAGTGGCTGTACCAGTTGACATTCCCACCAACAGTGCAGGAGGGTTCCCTTTTCTCCACACCCACTCCAGCACTTGTTATTTGTGGATTTATTAAAGATGGCCATTCTGACTGGTGTGAGGTGATATCTCATGGTAGTTTTGATTTGCATTTCTCTTATAACCAGTGATGTTGGGGATTTTTTCATGTGTTTGTTGGCCATCTCTCTATCTTCCTTGGAGAAATGTCTATTCAGGTCTTTTGCCCATTTTTCCATTGGGTTGTTGGCTTTTTTGCTGCTGGGTTGTATAAGTTGTTTATATATTCTAGAGATTAAGCCCCTGTCGGTTGCATCATTTGAAACTATTTTCTCCCATTCTGTAAGTTGTCTTTTTGTTTTTTTGTTTTTTTTTTTTTTTTGGTTTTCCTTTGCTGTGCAAAAGCTTTTCAGTTTGATGAGGTCCCATGGGTTTATTTTTGCTCTAATTTCGATTGCTTTGGGAGACTGACCTGAGAAAATATTCATGAGGTTGATGTCAGAGAGTGTTTTGCCTATATTTTCTTCTAGGAGTTTGATGGTGTCCTGTCGTATATTTAAGTCTTTCAGCCGTTTGGAGTTTATTTTTGTGCATGGTGTGAGGGTGTGTTCTAGTTTCATTGCTTTGCATGCAGCTGTTCAGGTTTCCCAGCAATGCTTGCTGAATAGACTTTCTTTTTCCCCATTTTATGTTCTTGCCTCCCTTGTCAAAGATTAATTGACCATAGGTGTCAGGATTTATTTTCGGATTCTCTATTCTGTTCCATTGGTCTGTCTGTGTGTTTTGATACCAGTACCACACTGTTTTTGATGACTGTGGCTTTGTAGTATTTCTTGAAGTCTGGGAGAGTTATGCCTCCTGCTTGGTTTTTGTTTCTCAGCATTGCTTTGGCAATTCTGGGTCTTTTGTAGTTCCATATAAATGTTTGGAGTGTTTGTTCTAGTTCTGTGAAGAATGTCCTGGGTAATTTGATAGGGATTGCATTGAATCTGTAGATTGCTTTGGGTAGTATGGCCCTTTTTACAATATTGATTTTCCCAATCCAGGAACATGGAATATCTTTCCATTTCTTCAAACAACCAAAATTATAAATGAAAAAGGAGAAATCACAACGGATACAGCAGAAATACAAAAAACCATAAGAGAATACGATGAACAACTATACGGCAACAAGTTTGACAATCTGGAAGAAATGGACAATTTTCTAGAATCTTACAGCCTGCCAAAACTGAATCAAGAAGAAACAGACCAGGTGAACTGACCCATCACTAGAAATGAAATGGAAGAGGTCATAAAATCCCTCCCTACAAATAAAAGTCCAGGACCAGATGGCTTCACAGGTGAATTCTATCAAACATATAAAGAGGAATAGGTGCCCATCCTCCTTAAACTCTTTCAAAAGGTTGAAGGAGAAGGAATACTCCCAAAGACATTCTATGATGCCACCATCACCTTCATTCCAAAACCAGACAGAGATACCACCAAAAAAGAAAACTATCGCCCAATATCATTGATGAATATAGATGCAAAAATTCTCAACAAAATCTTAGCCAAACGACTCCAAAAATATATCAAAAAAATTATACACTATGACCAGGTAGGGTTCATCCCAGGTTCACAAGGATGGTTCAACATACGCAAATCAATCAGCCTCACACTACATTAACAAAAAAAAAAAAAGTCAAAAATCATATGATCATCTTAATAGACGCAGAAAAAGCATTTGACAAAGTCCAACATCCATTCATGATCAAGACCCTCGCAAAAGTGGGTATAGAGGGAACATTCCTGAACATAATCAAAGCCATTTATGAGAAACCCACAGCAAATATAATCCTCAATGGGGAAACACTGAAAGCCTTCTCACTCAAATCTGGAACAAGACAGGAATGCCCACTCTCACCACTGCTCTTCAACAGAGTTTTGGAAGTCCTAGCCACAGAAATTAGACACACAAAAGAACTAAAAGGCATCCATATAGGAAGAGAAGAGATCAAACTGTCACTGTATGCAGATGACATGATTCTATACATAGAAAACCCTAAGGACTCAACCCCAAAACTACTTGAACTGATTAATACATTCAGCAAAGTAGCAGGCTATAAGATTAACATTCAGAAGTCAGTTGCATTTCTGTATACCAGCAATGAAATCTTAAAAAAGGAATACAAAAATACGATAGCTTTTAAAATTGCAGCTCACAAAATCAAATACCTCGGAATACACCTGACCAAGGAGGTAAAGGACCTATATGCCGAGAACTATAAAACTTTAATCAAAGAAATCAACTTTGCTTTTTGATGGATTACAATCTTATGCTAAACATCTTTGTGATTTGTCTCTGTTGTCATAAGTAGGTCGCAATGAACAGTTGTCAGTCCCTATTGAATATCAGAAGCCACTAGGCTGTAGGGAAGTTTTCTAAGTCTGATATGATGATTTCTGATTTCTTTTCCTTCCATCTATGGCTAATGTGCTCAAGTGACAATTCAGAAATACCACACAGACTTCCTGTGCCATACAACTTGTCCTAGTCATGAGTTCATTTTTCAGTTATGTTGTTCTAATTATATGTGGCCTTGAGGATATGTTCAGGCTATGAATATACAGAATGAATGCAAGTAGGCTATGAATACGCAGAGCATAGTTCACATTACACCTTATATCCACACATTCCACCTTGTTCTCTTCCTCACTCTCTTTTGGTCTACCATCTCACCCCATCCATATTGGCACCCTACCTTTTCGTTGTTGATGCCTCTTTTGCCTCTCACACCTTATTGTTTGGCCTGAAACGATATCCATTTTGATTACCAGTGTAAGGAGATATTCCTCTCTCATTGTCCTTAATAAATAGTACTTATACGAGATTACCCTTTTCTATGGACGATGGTAATAGTGGTGTCTACACATTTTAACTCATAGCACAAGTACTATAGGCATTTTCTTTTCTTTTCTTTAATGTGACATATTTTTAAAGGAGAGCTATAAATGGAAGTAATTGACCAGATTCAAGTATTCTGATCCAAAGGGGAGAGGAGGTGTTAAACAGACAAAATTGGGGAGTATTTACTCAATAGTTTTATGAGGAAACTTCTGAAGATTAAAGAAGATTCAAAAATATCCTTCCAAATGAAGTTGTATTCATAGCATTATTCATTTGCACAATGCAAAATTTAAAAAAAAATAGAGTAGAAACCCTTTATCATGAAAGATTGAGTGTTTTAATGTTTACTGTTTGGGGTTTCAAATGAAATCAAGTATTTTCTGGAATATTATTTGTATACCAGGTACATGGCTGCTCTAGTGATCCAAACACTTTTAATACATTAATTTAAAAGAAGGCTTATTGTTTGTCATTGGAAACGCCCATCTTGGTTACATGCGCTATGTTAACAGTACTCCATTAATTTATTATCACATTGGTTAACCTAATTCTGATTTGATAAATCTGAGATAGAGTCCTGTCACCTCTATATATTCAAGTTGTATGATAGATTTTGGTATACACTGAAAAACTATCAGAAAACAGAACAATAATTTTACAAAAACAATTAAAATTTTCCTCTATGTAAAGAATTTTCACAAGCATGGTTCATTGAATGCTTAATAAAATCAAAATACAGTATATTTATTAGACATACTACAGAAGACTGATACTTAACAGCAGGGATAAAGAAAAAAATTAACTCTTGAAGTCTCCACTAAGCTTATCAATCAATAGTACCCAGCATGAAAGCATATTCAACAGTGATACCCTGTGTATTTCATTAAAAGGCTGTATTGAATTGGAGTCCTTGCTGTGGCACAGTGGATTAAGAACCTGACATGGTGTCTGTGAAGATGCAGGTTCAATCACTGGCTTTGCTCAGTGGCTTAAGGATCTAGCTTTAACACAACCCACAGTGTAAGTCATAGATGTGGCTGGGATCTGGTGTTGCTGTGACTGTGGCTGCAGCTCTGATTCAACCCTCATCCCAGAAACTTCCATATGCTGCAGTTGTGGTTGTAGAAAGAAAAAAAATGGATATATACATCCACTGGACTATAAATAATTTAATCATATTTTGGTTAGCATTAAAATCATATTTTTGTCAGTAGTTTTTTCTTCCTTCAAACAATATTAAGAAAGAGTTAGGGAGTTTTATTTTAAATAAATTTAACAGATTATTTTTTTACTCGGCTGTAAAGAGGATTTAGGCCACCTGTAATTTCAGACACAGTGACCTGCTATATCCAAACCTACCTAGGAAGTAAAAGGAAACAAAGAATCAAGAAAGATTCACTTAATTCTCTCATCCATTATTTTGTTGCTCCATTTTAATTTTTTTTTCAAATTTTTGTCTCTCCTGACTCCTGGACATATTTCTCTCAATCAAGCTACCTGCACACTCCTTAAGAAAGTTAGTGAATAATGTGTTGTATTATCCACCTAATTTCAAAAGCCACAGTTGATTTTTTTTGGAGGGGGCTTCACAGACAGCATATGTATCTGCTGGCCTACGCCACAACCAGAGCAACATCAGATCTGAGCCACATCTACAATCTATATCACAGCTCAGGGCAATGCTGGATACTTAACCCACTGAGCGAGGCCAGGGATCGAACCTGCATCATCATGGTTACTAGTGGGGTTCAGTAATCACTGAGCCATTATGGGAACTCCCCTCAGTTGATTTTTTAAATCAGTGCTGCCCAAATTCTATCCTTTTCATTCCCTGTATAAGCCATCTAACCTTGGCTCTCTCTGACACAGTGGCAGCCTATCATAACCCTCTCTTTATCTATAGAGTTGTAAGGTACATTGACCTAAAAGAACAGCATGAATTTGTCATAAATCTCTTTAAGGCAGCCTTCACATCTTTATTCCTCAGGCTGTAGATCATGGGATTCAGCATGGGAATCAGCAGTGTATAAATCACTGAAGCCATTTTTTCAGTATCCAATGAATGATTTGTTCGAGGCTGCAAATATATAAAAAGTAGTGTTCCATAAAAAACCGACACTGCCATCATATGTGATACACAATTGGAAAAGGCTTTTTTTCTTCCTTCAGTTGAACATATCCTTAGAATGGACAAAACAATGTTGAAATAAAATACCACAACTATAATTATGGAAGAAACCAAGTTTGTAGCTGCAGATATAAATACTACTGTTTCTGGAAAGGAAGTATCAGAGCAGGACAATGCTAACAGAGGTCCATTATCACAGCAAAAATGATTGATTACATTGGAAGAGCAATAAGCCACTGAGAATACAGAATATGAAGTCACAACTGATGTAGAAAAGCTATAGAAGTATGTGAGGAAATCCAGCAGAAGGCAGATCCGCCGAGATACCACCACCATGTAGAGCAATGGGTTACCAATGGCCACATAGTGGTCATAGGCCATCACAGCTAACATGAAAACCTCAGCCACAATGAAAACCAAGAACCCTCCCACCTGGGTGGCACATTCATAGTAGGAGGTGGTGTGCCCTTTTACTAAAACGTTGGTGAGCATTTTAGGGGCAATGACAGTTGAATTGCCAAGGTTGATGATTGCCAAATGTCGGAGGAAGAAATACATGGGGATCTGCAGTCGAGGGTCCACACTGGTGAGAGTGATGATGATCAGGTTCCCAGCCGCGGTCAGCCCGCAGATGACCAGGAACACAAAGAAGAGTGGAAGCTGTAGGTCTGGGTGTTCTGAGACACCTGTGAGAATGAACTCAGAGACCCACATGAAATTTCCACGAGCCATGTTAGAGTTTGGATGGTCGTCTGTTGGGAGAAGACAAGAAGTGGTTTAAACTTTACAGATTTATTTTCTAGGACTGTCGTTAGATAGACAGCAAAGGAGGGCGATTCCTTGGGTGAGATTTCCTGCAATTATGCTGCCGAATTCTATCAGCTCCTCTATTTTGTCTGAAATCTAATGTGCTGTTGGTTATATACTTTATCTTAAACTGCAAAAATAAATTTTATATGGCATCCTTTTTAAATCACGAGCATTGTATTCATCCTCTAATTTTCTCTTTCAAATTTCTGCATCATGTTTGCCAGTTCCCGAAATGCTTTGCCATTCTAAGTTAGTATCCCCTCTTTTCTTCTCTTGGGTTGATATTTCCCTGGGTTATTAATACTGTTATTGACTATATTGTATCTTTGGTCTTCATGCCATGACTCTCATATTAGTTGGAAGGCAAATAGTAGTAGGAAAGCTTTTTTTGAGTAATTATTCTAAGTTGTGTTTTTAGAATAATTGAAATATCTTTAGCTTCATTTTCAGTGATTTCCATAATCAGGTCCATATCACTTTTCTTTTCTTACTGTCTTACCAGACGTGTGCTGAATATACAATTTTATCTCTGGTCCCTCGAATTCTTTTTTTTATTTTTTTATTTTATTTTACTTTTTTTTTTAATTTTCCACTGTACAGCAAGGGGATCAAGTTCTTACTCCTATTTATTCTTCTGAGAGTACTCTGTGTGTGTGTGTGTGACTGAGAGAGAGAGAGAGAGAGAGAGAAATAATGACATTTCATCTGAAAGAAGATTGTTCATTATTTGTAGCAGTGATCTTTCCATTACCATCAGAAACTGGAATAAATGTAGTGTGTCAAATGAGGCTACCAACCTTGAATTTGGAGTATTGAAGAATGTCATTCCTGGTCACACTGTAGGCCTTTTCAATCTTTTTAAGAGTACTAATAAGCAACAGGAAGGCTAAAAAAATAAGTGAGTTGTCTTTAAACTATCATCAATGTTTTATGGCTAATGAATAATTAATAACCTTAAAAATGTATTTAAAATTGTCTCAATGAGCTTAGAATTTTCTTTTATTATAAATTTATGAGACTGGATTTTTGTTCAAGTAAATTTATTTTTGAACACCTTATTTTGGATTACTTGAACCAAAGGTTTCCTAGTAAATGAACATTTTCTTCCTGGGTTTCTTTTTCCACTTGAGAATGTCATAGAGGTTGAGTCCAATCAAACCAGGAATCTGGGGATCTGCAGATTCTTAATATCTTGATCCTGTTTATGCAGTGTCTTTCCTCAAACAGAAATCCTTGGCCAGGGATTGAACTCACACCATAGCAGTAACCAGAGCCACAACAATGACAGTGTTGGATCCTTTCCCCACTGAGCCATCAGAGAACTCCTCTTTTAGAGATTTTAATTTAAATGTTGGCAGATTTATTTTATTTATTTATCTAAGTATCTTCTATTATACATTGATTATATACTATTCTTCCATATATGTTTTTGCCTGTATTTGTATGTTACCAGAGTTAATGAAATTTTCTTGAGGAAATTTGTGTGAAGAGTTATAGTCACAAAAAGGAACATCATTTAAACTTTGAGTAATTGTGTACCCAGTTCTCTTTCACAGTTTATTTTTGTGAAACTTGCATTTTTTTAATTTTAGCTAGTATCACAGAAATAAATCTGTTATATAAATAATCTCGGTGAGTAAAAATCTATTATGTCAGTAGTGGTATAACCTACTTAAATACCTAAAACCTAATGATGCCAGTTTTAATTTTGAAACATAAGTAGTAGGATGATATTTTACAACATCTATTTTCCAAAAATATTCTAAATCTTGGAAATAAGCTTTAAGTATTGTATTATTTGATTTTCCATAATGCCCAGTGCCTTCCAAAATGAAAGTGAAATGGCTCAGTTTAGGGTATCATTTGATTTTTAGAAGCCATACAAAGATAATGTAAAATATTGTCGACCCACCTCTAATGGAAATCTGTTTCAGCCTCATAGAGTTTCTGAATGGCTGTGGCAGTGAGAGTTAGTGGAGCTCTATAAACCTTTGAGAGCCTAACTCTGAAGCACATGTGATTCTAGCATCCACAAATTGTCTTTCATATCCTTGGGGAAGATTTCATTTGGGATTGACTCCTTAACAAGATGTCCCTCCAGTAGTTCATCCAAACACCCCAGAAGTCTTCATGTGAGTGCGTGTGTGTGTCTGTTTGTCTGTCTCTGTGGTAGGCTGGACCTACATTTTTGAAGTGAGTATGATTCCATGACATCTGATGAATGTGTACCTGTCAGAGTAGCTCATTTGCATTGAGCTTCGTTATTGCAAAAATATAATATTAAAGAGAAAGAAACCAGAGGATTAGCAGTGAAGTGAGAACAAAGTCCATCAATAATTTGTATTTCTGTTATGCCACTCTCTCTGTTGGGTTTTTTCTTCCACTTTTACTTCAATGAAATAAAGTTAGCATAGTCATTATTTCAAGGAAAGGGGTAAAAAGGATGTTCAAAGTGAGGATTTTCCCTCCAAAAACAATCCTCGGTAATAAATGTATTATTTTAATATTTTCTTTATGATTGTCTTTCAGGTGAGAAAGGTAGAAGAATATAATTCCCAAGTCAAACACAATATTTACAAATAAAGCTGCTTGCATCATGTCTATACATTCATTTCTCATCACACAAATAAAATTTTCAACCACTGAGTATTTAGATGCACTTTTTTTTTTATTTGGCTTCTTTATTTTTTTATTATTTAAGTGATTTTTATTTTTCCATTATAGTTGGTTTAAAGTGTTATGTCAATTTTCTACAACAAAGTGACCCAGTATACAGTTTACACATTAAAAGACTGTACCTATGACATCTAATAGCTGATGTTATTCATCTATTAAGGCCATTTTGCAATTTTTGTCATCATACAATGATAAGGATATGTCAGTAAATGTCAGTATCCTCTCTTGTAAAAAATACTACTTGGAAAAAAAAATCACAATGTGTGGCACTTTTGTAAGGTTTTATTTTTTATTGAAAATTGCTATGCAAATATGTAAGTCATTCACCCAGCAACACATAGTTAGACTATAGAAGAAACTTATGAATTTATTTTAGAAATAAAAAGCATGAGTATATCACGTTATAAGCACAATTGTATTTATTACAGCATTTTTTAATTGTGGTAAAAGAAATAAAAACCTGAAAACAACCAAGTGTCCATCAGCCGAAGAATGACCAAATACAAAGTGATTAATCTATACTCCACAGCTGTATGCTGACATTGAAAGTGAAAAAAAAAAAAACTCTACTGCATAAGAAAGAGGCTCATGATGAATTCTCAAATTAGAAAAGTAAGTTTAGGGTTTTTGATATGATTTTTTTTAAAGTTCTTTCTATATGGGTGATACAACAGATGTGAATAATATTCTTTATATTTACTTGGGGGTTGTGAAAAGTAATGGAAATGATAAAATTTGGATGAAAGCATACAAGATGAAAACTCTTCAGTATAATATTAAATGTTAGTCTCAAAAATAAAATTTATTCATGACAATATATATGTGTATAGACAGGATCCAAAGCTAACATGGTAAGCAGAATTGATTTTTTTGGAGAATGCAATTTTATATTTCTTTTACTTTGTTTAATTTATGTTTTACTTTATTTCATTTGTATTTAAAAAGTTATATGTTTTCAAGCTTTATAGAAGTTACAATGAATACATAAAATTTGTATGTGTTTCTAGGGTACAATATGATATTTCGATATATACATGGTGATGTGATTAGCTAATCCATCAGCTCACATAGATAATTTTTTCCTTTTGTGATGAAAACACTTAAGATGAACTCTCTTAACAAAGTAGACCACAGCACATTAAAAAAATAGACAGAGTAGATGAAATATATGAAACTGAAAAGGGGAACGAAGCCTTGTGTTAGCAGAGTCCAAGCAAAATATTGGCTCTGTGCGTAGAAGCTCACGAAGGAGTCAAAGGATACATAATGAAAGTGCAATTAGCCCTAAAGTGTACCCCTGTTATCACTAACCTTTGTTATCAATGCTACAGCTTTTCAAAATAGTGATGTCATTTTAAGAAATGACCAGATAACACTTTTATCTTGACTTTGCCAATCCTACATCAACTTCTTTATACAGAAGCTATCCTAAACTAAGTTAGCTGTAGTGTGAGGGTCTCTGAAAAGATATCCAGAACTAGCCAAAATTTTTCTCATGGTTTTTAATTAAAAAAAATTCCCAAATGCCCACTTAAGCTGTGAAATGGAAAATCTTAACTCAGTCGGACCAACAATTTCATTCTGAGGTGGCAGGCTTTATTTCCTATTCAGCTTAGATTCTTGAAGCAGCTTGTTCATGTTGCATTATAATCACATTTACTTACTTTCTTGCTGCTTTTCTCCTACATATTCTTCATGGTTTAATTTTGTTTATTTTTAATACACATGGACTGCTATAACATATACAGTACTAATTTTCTAGTTCACTGTACTCTATTTTGACTATTTGAGACTTTTTTAACCTCTGCGAATGTTGAGTTTGACCAGAAATTTGGTATGGGAGTTCCCTTCATGGCGCAGTGGAAACAAATCCAACTAGGAACCATGAGGTTGTGGGTTTGACCCCTGGGCTTGCTTAGTGGGTTAAGGATCCAGCATTGCCATGAGCTGTGGTGTGGGTTGCAGAAGCAGCTCAGATATGGCATTGTTGTGGCTCTGGCATGCAGGCCAGAAGCAATAACTCCAATTCGACCCCTAGCCTGGGAAACTCCATATGCCAGGAGTGCAGCCCTAAAAGGACAAAAGACAAAAAAAAATTGGTATGCTTTGCCTTATTTCTAAATATATAGTTTCCAAAATTATCCTGAAATTTACTTGAGACTTAAATTATCTGGCTCTAATATTTATTCAGTGCAAGAAGTGCTTCACCAAGAAAAAAAAGGAAAGCAATGTGGTACGACATTTCTACTTTTTGATGCTATAATTGGACTGACAGAATATTAAAGAACAGGTTTTGGACCCACCTTTGCCAATGAATATTAAGACATTAATTGGGAATTTTACATCGATTCGTTAAAGTTCTCCTCAGAGCATCTTTTACTTCTTTGTTTCTCAGGCTGTAGATCAGTGGATTCAGCATAGGGATCACCAGGGTGTAAAACACAGAGGCCATTTTATCTGTAGCAAATGCATGGCTGGATTTGGGTTGCAGGTAAATAAACAATAATGTCCCATAGAACACAACCACCACCGTTAGGTGGGAACTACAGGTAGAGAAGGCTTTGTGTCTTCCCTCAGTTGAGTTCATTCTGAGAATGGCCATCAGAATAAATGTGTAGGATACAAGAACAATCAAGAGGGAAGAAAGCAAATTACACCCAGAAAAGATCAAAATGATTGATTCTAATTCGTGTGTGTCAGAACAGAGCATGGACATCAGAGGGGCAGTCACAGTAAAAATAACTGATGATGTTAGAGCCACAGAAGGACAACTGAAATAACTTAATTGTGAGAAACAGTGACACAAACGTGCTGTAGAGGTAGGAAGTGAGTACCAGCCCCCAACACACTTTCTCTGCCATGATGACCACGTAGAGAAGAGGCTTGCAGATGGCTACAAAATGATCATAGGCCATTGCTGATAAAATAAACAGCTCAGTGATGATGAAAACCTCAAAGACTGCTAGTTGGGTGGCACACCAACGGTAGGAAATTATATTTTGGGACTGGACAAAGTTGACCATCATTTTTGGGCCAATGACAGTGGAGTAACCAAGATCAGTAATTGACAAATGTCTAAGGAAAAAGTACATGGGAGTATGTAGCTTGGAGTCCAAATGGGTCAGGATAACCATGCCCAGATTTCACATCACTGTGACCAAGTATATGATCAGGAAGATTCCAAAGAGAGGTGCCTGCAGCCCAGGGTTGTCGGTGATCCCCATGAGAATAAATTCAGTCACCTTGGGTACAGCAGTAAGATTGTATTTCTCCGTATGGTTCATCCTGGTAACCTGCGTATAAGATCAACACTTAGTACATTTGAAATGCTCTCTTCTTCTTCATTTTTTTTTTTTTTAAATGGCCATACCTGTGGGCATATGGAAGTTCCCAGGCCAGGGACTGAATCCCAGCCACAGCTGTGACCTACACCACAACTGCCTCAACACCAGATCCATAACCCATGTGCCAGGCTGGGGATTGAACCCACCCTGCCTGAGACAATGCCAGATCCTTAACTCCAAGAGATTCTATCTTCTAAGAGAATTTAATGTATGAGATATAGAATTGTTTTCTTTGTTTCAAATTATAGAGATTGTTCTTCCCATGAGGTCAATCACACATACCTACATTCATGGCCACCTAAGTGTCTATTGATTAGCTTTTCTATTGTAATGCAAGTTCCTGGCATTAAGCTTTTGATTATGGGGACAGTCCATTTCAAAGACATTGACCTCAAATAAGTACATTTTCAGCCACACAATTGCATCAAGAGCCAGGCTGCCCCATTCATAAGGCTTCCCTTTGGAAACTGACTGCTTGATTGACTCTGCTTTTCCCTTCTTGCACATTAATTTTGGCTCTTATGTTTTAAATTCAGCAGTACAAAGAGAATCTAGGTGTCCTGCCCTTGACCACAATGAAAGCAGAACCCAGGGTGTTTCTCTGTGTCTCCCTTCAACCTCTCTGTGTGGCTCTAAGTGAGTCATGTAGTCTCCAAGGTATGCCTAATAAGCCTTGTTTTTCAAGGTTCCCTGATGACTGTTTTGGGGGTGCATTCTGCAATCATCATAAGAATCACATGGGCTGACCCAGCCACAGCACTAGCTCTGGCCAGGGGAAATGTCCCTGAGGGCTCTCTACAAATACTAAGGCCCACTTGAATGTCCATAGGCATTCCTAGTTGATAGGATCACAAAACACACATTCACTGAAACATTTGTAAATATGTTTTTAAAGGGCCAAGATATTTTGAAGTGATCATTTCGATACAGCTACCATGGCCTACTTCTTGTTACCCAAAGTCTTTTTTAAATATATCAAACGACCTATCCATCATACTTCTGCCTTTTTGTTTAATTTTCAAGTAATTTATAAAACAAAAATCTAAACTCAAGCCATAAAACTTGCATTATCAATAATAATTATATCTGTTTAATGTTGTAAGATATAGAAAGACATTCCAAACTATTGGTGGAGTGATGAATTAGGTGGTTATTAGAAAACCTCTAAACATTGTATACAAATTTCAGTTATTCTCACTTATTATATTATTCTCACTTATTATAAAGTGAGCTTTTTTGTCCAATTCAAAATGCTCTGTTAATTTTAGAATTTTGCTATTAATATTACTTCTCCTTTGCCATATCTGTCATTTCTGACAATTAAATTATCGCTTATGAACTTCCAATCATATATCCCTCTTTTGTATAAAAAAGGACTTGGCCATTCTGATTATTTATGAATGCTGATGACTTAGGGAGATTCATATAAAGAAACCAGTAGAAAGAGGACAACAAATGAATATCAAGCGCCAACAGAGAAAGCATTATGCGCCAGGCATTTTTTCTGAGCACTTTATGTATATTAATTTAATTAATCCACACAATAACTCTAGGAAGTAGATAGTATGGTCATCTCAGCATTCACAGGGTATTGGTTCCAGGGCCTGCTGCAGATCCCAAGATCTGCAGGTGCTCAAGCCTCATAGTCCACCTGCCTTACCCTCGGGGGATT
The DNA here is from genome assembly GCF_016906955.1 of Phacochoerus africanus. NCBI lineage: Eukaryota > Metazoa > Chordata > Mammalia > Artiodactyla > Suidae > Phacochoerus > Phacochoerus africanus. The sequence goes on from NC_062545.1 coordinate 94,253,442, forward strand.
CTGCATCTGCAGATTCAAACCACCACCACTGGTAAACATAATAATGTATGAACTTAAAATAATCTGTGTCTATGTGGACTCCTGCAGTGCCATGTTGTTTAAGTGTCAGCGGTATTACCATAGTCCATCTTATGGTCAAGGAAATAGGGAGCACAAGGAGTGAATTAATTTAACCAAAGTATCGAGATAGTAAGTGGGAGAGTCAGGATTCAAAGCTATTCTGTCTTCAGACTATATCTGTATAAACATAATGGCATTCTTCTGCTCTATTAAGGTCCACCTGAGAACATAAGAAATAAAAAGTGGGACAGGAGAGATACCAGATAAATAAGGATAGACAAAGTTCCTCGTTAAAATAAATAACTGAAACATTATGTTCATTTAAAAAAAAACTAAGGTGATCTAAATGCACAACACAGAGTATCAGAAACTATAAAACTGGTCTGTCCTACACTTGATCCTATTGATGACATATAAATATATTGCAATGAAAGAAACAGTTTGCACAGCATAATGCTTTCAAGATTTTGGTGATGATTGAGTTTAAGCTGTATGTCCTGATAAATGTTCAAAAATCAGTGTGTGCTACTTACCTTATTGGCGATTCTGCTTTGACTTCCTGTTGTTTTAACCCTCATTGTCTGCTGCAGAATATTTGAAGTGTTTTCAACCCCCTTTGAGACTCATTTTGTTAAAGATTTGATCTCATTCAAGGATTAAAAAAAAAAGATGCATGTAATTACCAAGGGAGAGTACCTTGGATGTTTGTTAATTATTCTGCAAATGTACCATTAGGAAAAGTCAAAAATATTTTGCGCCAGGGTCTAACGGAATAAATAAATTGTACAATAGCACTAAACATTAGAAAACATAAATATGTCTTTGTCAGCATCTCAATTACACAACATAATGCACCAGTTAAGTATATTTTATATACACACACACATACACAATGCAATGGTAACTGAACATGACTTTGCATAAAAGGATGAGTATCATATTATGACAAAGCAGCCTTGATTAGCCAAGAATAATTTTGATGGATATATAATTATAAGTTGACATAAGAGCCAGGTTTTATGACTTTTTTGTGCCAATAATCAGTGGTAAATCCTTTCTTCATCTTTTCATAAGTTATCTTTCATCACTATTTTTAAAGGTTTTTCTTTATCCTCTGTTTTCAGAAATTTATATGTCTTGCTTTTGGTGTAATTTCCTTTCTGTTTATTCCTGCTTAGAAGTATTTAATCTTTTTATACCTTAGGCTTATAGTTTTTTTTTTATTTTGTAAAGTTTGGAAAAACATGCTGGTGAACATTTTCCCCATGTTTTTTTCTGCCCCATATAATTTCTTCTTTCCACTTAAACCTACATTTAAATATTTACTGTATGCAGCTTGCTGTTTTATTCTATGGATCACTAAGACTATTTTTATAATATTCATTCAGTATTAGGTTTTCCTCTGACCTCACTTTTGGTAGCCTTTATTGTGATGAGTTTAAGTGTAGCTATCATTTCTTTCAGTATATAATATGCTATTATTCTCATTCAATAAATCTGGTTCTTACCAAATATTGAATTTTCATCTCCAGAATTCCCATTTGGTTATTTTTAATCTTTTGTTTGTCTCATCAAAAGGTTAAGGTTTTAATTAAATCAGTGTATGGAACATATTTATAGTATGTTTTAAAGTCTTTGCCTGATAACAAACACATAGTTTACTGACTTGGAATTTAATAAGTGTTTCCATTGGGTGAGATGTGAGGTTATGTGGAATCAGTAAAGTAAATATTGAATCAATAATAATGAATGTTGGGAAGAAAATGTCATTAAATTGAGACCTAAAGTATGGCTGAAAACAAGGGAAACAATCTATTTATCTGTGCATTTTAATTAGCCTTTGCTCTGGAGATGAAAAGAATGCAATTATATTTATTAGAAACATTATCAAGTGACATTTGCCTTTTCTTGTTTATTAAAATAATATTTCATATGGATATTAGATACAAAGCTTGCATTGATTCTTAAAGACCCTGTAGAAGCATTTTTTACTTCTTTGTTCCTTAAGCTATAGATCAAGGGGTTAAGCATAGGGATTACTAAAGTGTAAAACACAGAGGCCATTTTATCAGTATCAAAGGAGTGAGTGGATTCAGGCTGCATGTACATAAATAATAGAGACCCATAGAACACAACCACAGCTGTCAGATGAGAACCACATGTAGAGAAAGCTTTTTTTCTGCCCTTTGTAGAATGCATTCGAAATATGTCTATCAGGATCGATAGGTAGGACCCTAGGATGACCAGGAGGGAAGAGATCAAATTAAATGCTGAAAATAATATTATCAATAATTCTATTTCTTGTGCATTTGAGCAGAGCATAAGTACCAAGGGAGCATCATCACAATAGAAATTACTGATGACATTAGAGCCACAGAAGGTCAATGTAAAAATCTTAATAGTGAACATTAGTGCCTGAAAAGTACCATAGAGGTATGGAATGCCTACCAGCATATGGCAAAGTCTTTGGGACATGATGACATTGTAGAGAAGGGGGTTACAGATGGCCACAAAATGGTCACAGGCCATGGCTGCCAAGATAAAAAATTCACTGATGATGAACATAAGGAAGAATCAACTGTGTGGCACATGCATAATAGGAAATGGTATTTGGATCCACAACAAAATTTACAAGCATCTTGGGACAAATGACTGTAGAATTACCAAGATCAATGAAAGCAAGGTGTTTGATAAAAAAGTACATAGGGGTGTGTAGGTGGGAATCCATTTGGGTCAAGATGATCATGCCCAGATTTCCCACCACTGTGATGGTGTAGATGATGAGGAAGATTCCAAAAAGGGGAGCCTGAAGCTCAGGCTGCCTTGTGACTCCCATCAGAATGAATTCAGTCAGCAATGATAGATTCTGTTGGCCCATGTAGTCCAGTTAGCTTTCTGGGAAGAAACAGAGAAATTGTTATTAGCTTTCATGTGGTGTCATCTAAACAAAGTATGATATCTGTAAACAGAATGATTTTTTTTTTCATAATTGGAAAAGAAAAATAATTTCCATATCTGATTTTGAAACTAAAATAAATAACAGAATCTTCTACTTCTCAAAGAGAGGGATTCATATGAAACTACAAGCACAGTTACTACAGATTAAAGTCTAGAGTCCGCAATATTTGGAACATATTCTTGGATTAAAAACACAATATTGGCATTAATATAGAAATATTAGACTTTATTTCATCTCTCTGCAATGGCATCGAAATTTTTCTTTAGTACATTTCCATTTTGTCTGCGAATCCTTGCGGAGTTCTAAAATTGTTCAATAGAGTATAGACAGAGTGTAATATTGTAATTTTAAAAATATTTTATTGTCAAGTGCCACTCTCTGCGTTTCATAAAATTTGCATGGAAAGTCAGTAAAACCAAGTAGAACTGCTCTGAATGAAAATAATGAACCTGCTTTGGCTTAATCCACCTTGATTCCCTTCCTTTCACATTCTGTTTTTCCTCCATGAAAAGCTGGAACTCTGCAAGCATGATTTTAAACTGGAGGAGGAATTAGCATTCAAAATATTCAAACAGGTTAAACACAGGCTATAATCACCATAATGTAATGGAATGCTTGGTTTAGCCTACACAGTCCTAATGGGCGAAGGCAGAAGATTCTCCCATCAAGTGAAACTTCTGGGAGTTGTGAATGAAAGAAATAAATCAGTTAGTCCAAAAAAAGAAATGGAAGATTTTATTTGAACCAAATTAGGTATTATAACCCAAGAACAGCCTCTCAGAAAGTGCTGAGAACTGCTCTACCCACTAAATGTAAAAGCACAGTTTAAGTATTTGAGACAGAGGGCTGAGCATTAAATGATGGACTATTGACACTTCATACAATCCTGATCTATGAATACAAAGCAAGGAATGAGTCTTGGGTCATCACGGCCCTGTACAAAATTAAGAAGGAAGGCTATCTCCTGAGGAGTTATCTTGTTAATGCTAGGAGAATGTTTCTCTTCATGATTGAGCAGGTAGTTCTGCTGACAGGGAGGTCTGGTTGATGCATAATGCAGAAATACAATGCCCAGTAAAGTGGAAATAGGCTAAAGGGCAGTGATAAAATTTTTGTTTAAAGTTTTCTGCCTTGACATAGAACACATATTTTTATTTTATTGGTGCTGTCAGGGAGGAAGAAATTCTCCTCTATTCTTCTAGGTTCTTTGGCTGGTCTAAGATTTAAATTTGCATGAGACAGATTAGCAGGAAAAAAAGAATCAAACAAAGTTGTAGAACATGTAGCTATGAGAGAGACCCAGGAAACCTGAGGAACTCATCAAAATGGCCAAAGCCCTGACCTTAAATATCATAATCTTCAGCTAAAGACAGACGAGATTATTGGGGATAGTGATGTGGGACTTCGAAGGGGAGAGAGGCAGTTCACATGGAGATAGAGAAGTAAATATTTGGTAAATAAATATTTGCTGGGCCATGCGAGACCATAGTACAGAATGGACTCTGACCTCTGCCTGATTTTCCCCCATTGCCGCTAGCAGACTTTCTCTGCAGGTATGGCTGGTGATAGTTCTTTTCTATTATGGGAAAAAGCCCTTTACGTAAATTCCTTCAGGCCATAGAGGGCAGGGTCAAAAATTCTTTCAGAGTCTTGTGGGTCTTGACTATTTTCAACTGGAAATAATCCACAAGCCAAAGAGACATCTGACTGGGGGAGGAGCAAATGTTGCTCCCCTAAAGTGAGTAGAGTTTGAAGCCACTCAGTGACACTTGGCAGAACTCTAGGAATCTGCTAACTTTTAGTGTTGAGTTAGTCAGTTTGATACAAAGACTAGAAATGCAATACTGGAGATGACTAAGCCATTTCTCTCCCATTTTACAAACAAGAACTAAATGTTGCAATACCTGCTATCAAAGGTTTCCTGCACAGTGGGAGACACACTGAGTCAAGCAAATGAATTCAAAATTCCAGTACCAATCCTGCAACTTAGAAGACCTCAATACGTTGCTAGAATTATTCTAGTGTTTACTGAGTTTATCTCCATTTTCATTGTCAGTTATTACCTCACTCTGAAGATGTATTTTTGACCTACATTACAACTTGCAGCAATACCATATCCTTAACCTAATGAGTGAGGCCAGGGATTGAACGCACATCCTCACAGACACTATATCAGGTACTTAACCCAATGACCCGCAATGGGAACCCCAATTGATTCTTACCCTTCCCACACTAATATGAGAATTTACCCTGTTAAAACACTTTTAAGTGTACATTACAATATTATTACCTATGCACAGTGATACACAGCAGATCTCTAATCCTAGTCATTTTGCATGATCGAAATTTGATATCTGTTCATTAGCAACTCCCCATATGATCCAGGAATCTCACTTCTGGGTATTTATTGAAAAGAATGGTGTCAAGAACTCCAAAATGATATGAATACCTTGCCCATTCTTATTTGAGAAAGGATATCTTTGGTCATTTTTTAAATTTTTTTTTTTTTAATTTTGGCCACATTTACAGCATATGGAAGCCATATGCTGGGCCAGGGATCAAACCCGAGCCACAGCAATGACCAAAGCCACAGCAGTGACAATGCCAGATCGTTTACCCACTTAGCCACCAGGGAACTCCTCTCTGGTCATTTTTTTAACATCTTGATGCAACAGTTTATGTACTTCCATTTAGACTAACCATTACAGCAGGCAGCATACAAAAGAATGCAAAGGTATGACTGACTTTTTAATCTTCAAATCTCGTGATAGCAGTTAGGAATTACTTGGGGTTCAGGGCTTTCTCTATAACTCTTAAACCATTCTATTTATTTTCCAGTCTACTCACTCAGTTTATAAAGCCTATTCTGGGCGGGGGGAAATGTAGTAAGCAACCAGGAGGGAAAACAAGCAAACAACTAAAAAAAACTACAAGTTCATGCATGGGAGTTCATCCTTATGCGTAAGAACTTAAACCCTTTTATTGAAATTATTTTAATTTAAAATATTGCATACTTTGATAAAATAGTATAAGGTATAGTATATATTTTAATGTATTATTTTTAAACATTACATTAGATATATTTATATAAAATAATATTTATCAAGTAGTACATAGGACATAGGCTAAAAATATTTATATCTGAAATTCATATGTAACTGGGAATTGTGTATTTTGTCTGGAAATCCTAACCTTAATAGACTATAATAGCTTAGACCAGTAATGATTTTTTTCATATAGTTTTTCTCTTCACTTGGATTATCCAAATGCACTATCAACTTTTCCAAACCAAATGGATATATGACATCTAGACAATTTGTGGGATTTAATGTTCTAAAAATACTGCAATTAAAAAGGGAGATAATGAATTTTATGGTGTAAAGAATCACCTGTCAATGACCGTAGGAGTGTCCATAGTCAGAATCCAGAACCCACTGGAAATTACCTACACACAGGTGATAACTGAAATCAATAATTTCTGTCTGCTCACCTTTAATGAAGAACTGGATTTTCTTCTTCAAAATAAATTTTGCTTTTTCTGTGGGTAAGAAGAATATATGACTTCCTTTACTCCACTATGCTCCCTGAGGAAATAGCATATAATTGATTCTCATGATTATGCCCAAATCATCTGAGTGATTTTTAAAAATTGCCCGTGGTGTTTGCTAATTATCTAGGACACCCTACACATTCTCTAGAGGAAAAACGTAAGGGACAATTTTAAGAAAGGAACAAAACAGCATAAATTAACTGTACAGGTCATGGAGAACAACATAAAAGTACTCACTCCCCAATGCACTGTCAATAATTAAAGTAACACTTTGACGTCAGCTTCATTCTAGTAAAATTAGAAGAGTTCCAAAAGTCATGATAAATTTTATTTATTTATTTATTTTGTCTTTTTGGGCCACACCCATGTCATTTGGAAGTTCTTAGACTAGGAGTCAAATTGGAACTACAGCTGCTGGCCTACACCACAGCCACAGCAATGCCAGATCTGAGCCCTGTCTGTGACCTACACCAGAGCTCCCCTCACAGTGATGCTGGATCCTTAACCCACTGAGCAAGGCCAGGGATCAAACTAGCATCTTCATGGATATTAGTCAGATTTGTTTCCCCTGAACTACAATGCAAACTCCTCATGATAAATTTTAAATGGCATCATCATCACCATATAATATTTTTTCTTTGAATTTATTATTCAAATAAAATATGTAGTGGGCACTGTGTTAAAATATATCATTTAAACTATGTGAGAGATAGTGTTCCTATATTTAGAGGACATCAAGCTCAGATAAACCATGTAATTTGAACAAAGCTACACAACTGATAACTGGAAGATTTGAAATTAAAATCTCATCTTTAAATATGAAATATATATAGGGCTGCACCTGCAACATGTGGAGATTCCCAGGCTAGGCATGGAATCGGAGCTGCAGCTGCTGGTCTATACCACAGCTCATGGCAACACGGGATCCTTAACCCACTGAGTGAGGCAAGGGATCAAACCTGAATCCTCATGGATACTAGTTGGGTTCATTATTGCTGAGCCATGGTGGGAACTCCTAGATTTTATTCTCAGTGAGGTTTTACTGATCCCAAGACTGGTGGGATCTCAGCTCAGGAAAGAGTAGGGTTGAGATCATTATGATAGTACATCTCAGTACAACCATTATTATATTTTTTGCCAAATAAAAGGACAAAAACTATATATTACTTACTTAAATATGAGGCTTTAATTTCAAATTATTTGAATATTTATTTAGATTTTTTTCAAGAAGTTTTATTGCTTTAATTATTTGGCCCCAAATCCTGCAGTGATACAAAGTATAGCTGTGCTACCTCTCTCTCCCACAAATAAACAGAAATGGATGCAGGGGATGGAGTGGGTAGCAGAGGTCATAAAATTACTAGAGTCATAACCCAAGGAACAGAGATTAACTCTCTAAAGATTGAGAAGGGAGCAGGAGAACTAAGAACTACTTTCTATTAACATTTCAAGGCTTTTTCTAATTTTCTTGGACATTGATGTGCCAAGGAATTTTAGATACTATCTTGGTTGTTACAAAATCATGATATGAAATGGTCTGAATATTATTCTATTCTTCTTAAGAGGATTGATTTTTCTATGTATTTTTGTCTATTTTCTTTTAGAAGAAAATTAACATAGTTTGGCTCAAACTACAAACTCTGTCTCATGGGTAGAATACAGACATTCCTTCATATTTCTAGCTTTGTCTGGCTTACTGCAATCTGCCCCACAATTCATGGTTGACTGTCAGTGAATTAGAGAGTTTGTACCTTGAAACTGAATCTAATACTCTTTCTCCTTCCTCAAATTTGTCCTTTATTTTCCTTTGACTCTGTCCTAACTCTGTCTTTGTGTTCTTTAACTTAGAAAAACTATCGGTTATATGCAAAATTCCTATTCAGTGCAGACTGGGGCTTTTCATCAAAACGGAATTTGTAAAATGAGAATATCAAATTTTCCATTAGTGTCTAGTGCCGTTCAGAAGCTACCTGATAGTCTGTCTCTAATTCTTTCAGGTTTATTTTTAACTGTGAGGTGGCATGTCTTATCATAGTTACTCAGTGGAGTTCCCTGGGGGCTCAGTGGGTTAAGGATCCGGTGTTGTTACTGCTGTGGCGTGGGTTCGATCTTTGGCCTGAGAGAGGGCTCAGGCAAAAAAAAAAAAAAAAAAGAAAAAAAATAAAATCTAAATTGATCATTACCATAAACAGATAAGAAAACATATTTCTTTTTTTTCAATTTCTAAATTACATTTTGTCTGATATAGAATTATCATTTGATACTTTTTCCAATGTTTTAAATAGGTTCCTCCATTTTCTTCTGACGTGTTATTTTTGTCCAAAGTGTGTGTTCATTCTTATCTTTTTTTTCCTTTTATGCCTTTATCTAAATCTCCAGTTGTTCAGCAGCAGAGTTCTTAAAATACAAGATTCTAGTAACAGATATTGGCAAAAGCCCTCAGGAAATGCATACTGCCAATTTCTCTATCAGTCTAATTTGAGTATCCTTCTCATTTTTCCCATCAGTGATTATCTCTTTTTCCCCCTATGATTTAAACTATTAAATTGAAAGCATTTGTCTGATTTTAACTATAGCGTTCTAGATAATCTAAGTATATTTAGGAGATTATTTATTCCCCAATCTTTCTGAGAAGGAAGATTCAATCATTTTTGCTAACCCCTTTGTCTCCAACATGTAACATGATGCCTAGAGTATGTCATCCTTCAGGAAATATTAGTTTGATGAATTCAAGCCTTGAATTTACCCCAGGTTTAGAGGATTCTATCCAACTCATTCTGCATGTTAAACACATAGTGAAGATAGGCAGGCTAACCATGAGAAATTTGTTTTTGTTCTCTACGTGTGTTTGTTGCTTTTAAAGGAGTCTTTAAAATAAACCAAATTTGTCAGTTTCCCTATCTTATGCCCCTACATAGAGACAAGTTTGTAAGAAGCCAGTGAGCATCAAACCATTTATTTATTTATTTTTATTTTATTTTCCCACTGTACAGCAAGGGGATCAAATTATCCTTACATGTATACGTTACATTTTTTTCCCCACCCATTGTTCTGTTGCAACATGAGTATCTAGAAAAAGATCTCAATGCTACTCAGCAGGATCTCCTTGTAAATCTATTCTAAGTTGTGTCTGCTAAGACCAAGCTCCCGATCCCTCCCACTCCCTCCATCTCCCATCAGGCAGCCACAAGTCTCTTCTCCAAGTCCATGATTTTCTTTTCTGAGGAGATGTTCATTTGTGCTGGATATTAGGTTCCAGTTATAAGTGATATCATATGGTATTTGTCTTTGTCTTTCTGGCTCACTTCACTCAGTATGAGATTCTCTAGTTCCATCCATGTTGCTGCAAATGGCATTATGTCATTCTTTTTGATGGCTGAGTAGTATTCCACCTCTTCTGAATCCAGTCATCTGTTGATGGACATTTGGGTTGTTTCCATGTCCTGGCTATTGTGAATAGGGCTGCAATGAACATGAAGGTGCATGTGTCTCTTTTAAGCAGAGTTTTGACCAGATATATGCCCAAGAGTGGGATTGTGGGGGCATATGGAGTTCTATGTATAGATTTCTAAGGTATCTCCAAACTGTTCTCCAGAGTGGCTGTACCAGTTTACATTCCCACCAACAGTGCAGGAGGGTTCCCTTTTCTCCACACCCCCTCCAGCACTTGTTCTTTGTGCATTTATTAATGATGGCCATTCTGACTGGTGTGAGGTGGTCTCTCATGGTAGTTTTGATTTGCATTTCTCTTATAATCAGCGATGTTGAGAATTTTTTCATGTGTTTGCTGGCCATCTGTATATCTTCTTTGGGGAAATGTCTCTTCAGGTCTTTTGCCCATTTTTCCATTGATTGATTGGCTTTTTTGCTGTTGGGTTGTATAAGTTGTTTATATATCCTAGAGATTAAGCCCTTGTCGGTTGTATCATTTGAAACTATTTTCTCCCATTCTGAATGTTGTATTTTTGGTTTCTTTTGGGTTTCCTTTGCTGTGCAAAAGCTTTTCAGTTTGATGAGGTTCCATGGGTTTATTTTTGCTCTAATTTCTATTGCTTTGGGAGACTGACCTGGGAAAATATTCATGATGTTGATTTCCAAGAGTGTTTTGCCTATGTTTTCTTCTAGGAGTTGGATGGTGTCCTGTTGTATATTTAAGTCTTTCAGCCATTTGGAGTTGATTTTTGTGCATGGTGTGAGGGTGTGTTCTCGTTTCATTGCTTTGCATGCACCTGTCCAGGTTTCCCAGCAATGCTTGCTGAATAGACTTTCTTTTTTCCATTTTATGTTCTTGCCTCCCTTGTCAAAGATGAATTGACCATAGGTGTCAGGGTTTATTTCCGGATTCTCTATTCTGTTCCATTAGGTCTGTCTGTCTGTTTTGATACCAGTACCACACTGTTTTGATGACTGTGGCTTTGTAATATTTAATTCACTGTTCTATGGAAAACATTATTTTCAGTTATTCTTCCTCTTATATTTTACTCAATTCAAGAATCCCCTCGACTTGATGTTTCTACAGTTCCTTTATGTTAATTACATACTTTGGGAAAATGTATGAATAAGGGGAAAATATAAAGTCCCTTGAGAACATTGTTTCCTAAGGTTTCATTTATTACTTTATAGCATTAAGCTGTAGCAGAGCTCATTAGAGGATGGTATAAAGAAAGGATATATATATATATATATATATATATATATATATATATATATATATATAAATTGTCTCTTTTGTTAAAAATTTCCTCTTAGAAGAAAGAAAAAGTTAAAACTTTTTCAGATTTTTCTTCTTTTTTGTGCATGTTAAGGAAGATTCACCATTAGCTATTTTACCTGGAGGTATCTTCCACTACATACTATTAATTATATTTTTTGAGTAAATGAAGAAAAAGAAAAACATGAAAAAGGACATGACTTTTCTAAAGATGAAATTTTGAATTTTTTTTGGTAAGTTAAATTTATTTTATAAAAAATGATTTCTTTATTTTTTTTACTTTTCTTATATATTTTAATGAATCAGAAAGTTTGTTTTAAATCTGATGGAATCATATGAGTGTTAAGAATATTCAAGATCATTTAGTCCTGAGCTACTCTATTCACTCCACCTCTATCGTTCAAATCTATTTACCAAATCACCTTGTGTTTTGAAGAGATGGGGTTTCCTGAATTATAAAAAAGGTTAATTTTTAAATTCCACTTGGAAGTCTCTTTTCCTTAATTGTTCTTGCAGTGAAAACTGCTTGTAATATGTAATCCTTCCTTGTGGGCATGTTATTTAATGGATAGTCTAAAAAGATGAGTCAGGGAGTTAGGCAAGAGTGCTAACCAATACACATCTGTCTGCAGTGATGAAACTGTTCTATTACAATTATCATGTTTGTTATACTGGCTATTAGTCACATATGGCTATGGAGCACTTGAACTGGGACTAATTCAAAGAGTAGAAATTTTATATAATTTTATTTAGTGAAAATTTTTATTTAAATATACACATAAAGCTACTAGCTACTGTATTGGATAGTTCAGACGTGATGGATTAATATTATATTCACTTTTGAAGTATCTGTATTCAACATTATTGTTGCAGGGACACATCCATTTTGGCAAGTATTTGGGTAGTTTCTAAGCAGCATATGAGAACTTGTGGAAATTTACAAACTAAACATTTATAAAAGGAAATAGTAAACCATTTGAGTTTCCATTTAAGTATCATTTTAATTACAATGAACCAGGGATTTAAAATTGGGAAGATATCAATAAATTCATTAATATACTTTTTTCATGATTTATACTCATCCATAACCCTTCTAAAAAAGTCACATCACAATTCTTTATCAATATATTCCTTATCTACCTACCTTCCTATCTATTTTGTAATTTTAGTACTTATCATACACTCGAAGCAACACCAAACATTTTGTCTGCAGTATCTCCTATTTTCTTTTTAAATATCATTTGATGTTGGTGCAGTGATACTCAGTCTGAGAAGAAATATGTGACTTAACCAAAGTCAATAAATCACTAAATGACAGCAACATATTTTAATCACAAACTGTACTAATGTCAATCACTTCCATGTTGAAATATACCAATGAAAATAAATAAGAGGAATTGACACAGATAAACCAAATTTTATCATTGCGTTTCTGTCTTTATTTCTAAAAATACATTTTCTTGACTGAATATAGATTATGGGCGAGTCCTATTCTATTATGGATGTATTGATTCCTCTAGAAGTATAATACAATAGAATAAAAAGCTTACATAACCAAACTATCTAATATATGGAAACTGGATTTAGAAAACCATAGTGGGAGTTCCTGTCCTGGCTCAGAAGAAATTTATCTGACTAGCATCCATGAGAACTCAGGTTAGATCCCTGGTCTTGGTCACTGGTTAAGGATCTGGCATTGGCATGAGCTACAGTTTAGGTCAAAGATGTGGCTCGGATCTAGCATTGCTGTGGCTGTGGTGTAGGTCTTCACCTACTGCTCTGATTCAACCCCTAGCCTGGGAACCTCCACATGCAGCCCTAAGAAGATCCAAAAAAAAAGAAAGAAAAAAATAGCAGTTTTATACATATATATACACACATGTATATATAATAATATAAAAATATTGAAAGGTGTTCTAGAGCAAAAGTGATTGTTGTCATCCACATTTAAATCTTTATCTTTTCTACATAGGTGTGTATATATACTTATATATTTATTTATTCATGCAAATAATAGAATTTTAAATGTATGATATATTATGCAAATAATTTGTATAGAAATGTATATAACAACAGATAAGTAGAAAAAACTGCATAAAAAATTGTGTGACATCTTCTAACTGCTCCATTTAGGCCAGACATGGTTTACTATGCTCTGAGTCTCACAGTTGAGTGATTTCACTGAGAGTCACCTAGGTTGCTGATAAGGAGGCGTTAGAAGAAACGAGAGTTTTATACATTTTAAAGAGTATCATAGAGTTCCCTTACGGCTCAGTGGGTTAAGGATCTGGCATTGTCACTGCTATGGCTTGGGTTGCTGCTGTGGTGTGGGTTCAGTCCCTGGCTTTGGAACTTCTGCATGCTGTGTACATGACCAAAAACAAAACAGAAACAAAAAAGATAATGAAAAAATAATAAAGAGAGTATCATGACTTCATCTTTGGAGGTCAGGACCCCTGTCACATAATCTTTGCCTTTTCTCTGGTTTTATCATAGTGCTTTTGTGGAATGACTATATAGATCATAGCTGATTTGAGATATTCTTGTAATTTACTCCTTTTATATCTAAAAATGAAGAGTTCTAGAAGTCTTTAGTTGTGCAAACTCCTTTCACTTGTCATCAGTGTTCCTCACATCAGTATCATTTTCTTAAAGAGGCAAGCCCTTTAGAGATGGAATTAACTTTTTGAGATTCAAAATGCATTTTCACATATTTGCTTATGGGATAGAATATTATAACTACCACTTGGTGGGAGGGGAATCTGAAACCATCTAATCAAGCTCCTACTATTAAAAGTGAGGAGAGAAAGAATCAGAAAAATAATGTATTTATCCAAGGACAGATGTTTAAAAATGCTTCTGCTAGCTTTTAATAATATATACTAGATTCTCCATGTCCATTCTAACCCCCATATCTTTTTCATCTCAGATTTCCAGGAATTAATAACAAATGGCCAAAGAGAACTTTACATCTGTTACTGAATTTATTCTTTTGGGACTGAATTGAAAGTTGTGCTTTTCGTGCTGTTCATGGTAATTTACATCATTACCTTGGTGGGGAATCTGGGCATGATTTTTTAATCCAAGTCACTCCCAAGCTCCACACAGCCATGTACTTTTTCCTCAGCTGCCTTTTGTTTGTGGATGCCTGCTACTCATCTGTAATTGCCCCCAAAATGCTGATCAGCTTTGTGGTTGTGAAGGAAACATCTCATTCACTGCCTGCATAGTGCAGCATTTGTTTTTTGGGGTGTTCATCACCACAGAGGGCTTCTTGGCTGTCGGTGATGGCATACGACCATTATGTGGCCATCATGAATCCTTTGCTTTAAACCGTGTCTAAGAGGAAGTGTGTAGGGCTGGTCATGGGATCACTCATAGGTGGAATGATTAACTCACTGACACACACCATAAGCCTTGGGAGATTGTCCTTCTGTGAGTCCAATGTGGTTGGCCACTTCTTTTGTGATGTTCCCCCACTGCTAAAGCTGTCATGTTCTGATACCTCCTTGAATGAGCTGTTGCTCTTAATCTTCTCCGGAGTCATTGCCATGGCCACCTTTTTGATTGTGATCATTTCCTACATATTCATTTCTGCTGCCATCCTGAGGAATCTGCTCAGCAGCAGGCAGACAGAAAGCCTTCTCCACCTGTGCCTCTCACCTGACTGCCATGACCATATTTATGGTACATTAAGTTTTAATTACATTCAGCCAAGTTCCCAGTACTCTGTGGAACAAGAGAAGGTGGTTTCTGTGTTCTACACACTAGTAATTCCCATGTTAAACCCACTGATTTACAGTCTGAGAAACAAAGAGGTAAATGAAGCTGTGAAAAGGGCCATAGAAATGAGGCATTTCCTCTGTTAATTTCAGTCCATTTAATCATACAACATTCAACCAGTTATTCACTTATTACCATTCACATGAGTTCAATGAATTCTAGACTTTTTAAGTATTGTAAAAGTAATTGTATTCTGTACCTCTTTTCACATGAGGAAGTGAAGATTAGAAAGGAGAAGTGATGTAATGAACAACTGCATTCTAGGAAAGGTGACTTAAAGTAGCTCACCTGAAATACTACATTATTAACATCCTCAGCAATCAACTTTAATAAAATAAATTTAATGAAATTAATTTTATTATCCATATATTTCCATGCATCTTTTCTGATATTTGTAAAACTGAAAATATATGAATGGAGATATAAAGAATTATTTTTTTTCTAAATATTTAAAATTATTTATTCATAAAATCATAATAGTTCACATAACAATTTATTTTATTTTTCAAAATGTGTAATACTTTTTAAATATTGGTAAATCCCCATGTAAAGTAAAAAGTAAAACACGATTCCAAATGAGTTTTTTTTTTTTTAAACTAGTGGTAATTTGCTTATTTTTCTTCCTCTTCTTAGACATCATTGACCTCAGCAGCAGAAGATAGGTTGTGAAAAATTGACCCTATCATAATTTTCAGTTTGCAATAATGTACACCTAAAAACCCAATTAAAAAGATTGACACATCTATATCTATTTGGGAGTAGGTACAATTCAGCACCCTTTCTATCCATCTCTGACTTTAAGAATCTACTTCATATTCCTTCAAGATTAAAAAAAAATTAGCAATCTTTTAATCATATGATGGGTGTAAATGCTCGCCTAGAGGTTCTGTTCTGAAATGATATATTACTTGAGCATATAACTCCATAACTTCTCATTTTAGAAATTTTTGTGTTACAAAAGGTACTGTGAATAATATTGCATACACTTCAAAAATAAAAATTACTTACATTATGTACAGTTTTCTGTATTTTACTGTCTTTGTTAACTACTTATATCACAAGATACAGCCTGAGGTATTTAAAGCTAATGAGAAAGTGTTTAAATTAGTTAAACAATTTTACATTTGCTAGTTCATACTTCACAATGAAGACACAGTCAATATACTAGCAAAAATGACTGGATTTAAAACAAGAAAAGGAATCATATTTTCTATGGACAACAAAAACTATAAAACTCCTTTAAAAGTAGTTGTCTTTGCATTTACATTTTGCAACACATTGGGCATGACAAATAGTTTGATATAATTGATTTTTAAAGAAATGTGATGTTCATTTATGTAAATTCCATAAAAGTGTAATTCAAATATATTAACTATTTTCATCATTGTAATGGTGATAATAGTTCATAGCAGTAATATGCTTAATTCAAGTATTACACTTTGATTTATATATTTATATGTATATTCATATAGAAAGGATTAAAATTAAAAAAAGATCAATGATTAGTGAAAGAAAACCAATTTGCCCCAGCTCTCTTTAGGTAACTTCCATTGCCATTCATTGCCACTGAATGGTCTAGATTTTTTTTTTCCATCTGTATTTTAGTAAATAGAGATTATACACATAAACAATAAAAACAGCAACTGATATGCTAATGCATGCTATCAAATGCGTGTTTGTACTTGGAAGTGCTTGTATTTGTTCTGTAGAACTAATGATTCAGTGAGAAAACAACATTTGTGACTTTGGCTACATTTAAGCAAAGAGTAATGTGATTGAGAATGTTAACGCACACACACAACTAAATGCAAAAATATTTATAGTTAACAAACTTTGACTTCACAATGATTAAGTAGAAATCCTGTTTTATCTTTAGATTTTTACAGTACTGGGAATTCAGATTTAGAACATAAGTTAAGAAAATGAGAATTTCTTTGGCAGGTAAAATTTGCCTACTCTGAATTGTTCGAGCTTAGTTAAATGGATCAGTCAATAACACTGTAAACCAGCTATAATGGAAAAAAAGAAAAATCATAAAAAAATTCAGTCACAAGAGAAAAAAATAGAGTTTTGCACAAAACACTTCGTAGTGATATTCAAAGAAAACCTTGATATAAATAAGTTATTATTATCAAATTGGTAGCTCTTTATTCTCTATTTCATTAATTTTTAAAATATTTTTGAGGAGTTTCCATCGTGGCGTAGTGGTTAACGAATCCGACTAGGAACCATGAGGTTGTGGGTTCGGTCCCTGGCCTTGCTCAGTGGGTTAAGGATCTGGCATTGCCGTGAGCTGTGGTGTAGGTCGTAGATGCAGCTCGGATCTCTTGTTGCTGTGGCTCTGGCGTAGGCTGATGACTACAGCTCCGATTGGACCCCTAGCCTTGGAATCTCCATATGCCGCAAGAGTGGCCCTAGAAAAGGCAAAAAGACAAAAATAAATAAATAGATAAATAAAATATTCTTGAAACTTCAAGTCCTTTGTTAGTTGATGTGCATTAGAAATGTTTTCCTTGGAGTTCCCACCGTGGCGCAGTGGTTAAGGAATCCGACTAGGAGCCATGAGGTTGCGGGTTCCGTCCCTGCCCTTGCTCAGTGGGTTAACAATCTGGCGTTGCCATGAGCTGTGGTGTAGGTTGCAGACGCGGCTAGGATCCCGCGTTGCTGTGGCTCTGGTGTAGGCCAGCAGCTACAGCTCCGATTTGACCCCTAGCCTGGGAACCTCCATCAGCTGTGGGAGCTGCCCAAAGAAATAGCAAAAAGACAAAAAAAAAAAAAAAAGAAAAGAAATGTTTCCCCCCATCATGGGTTGTCCTGTATTTATTTATTTCCTTTTTGACAATAAAAATTTGCAATTTCAGCATAAGTAAGTTCATCATTTTTTCTTTTACAATTAGAGTTTTCTGACCTGAGTCTAATAAAGAGGTATTTTCTCACCTAAAAAGATTGTTTCCCCTCCTTCTCTTCCAAGTGAATAGCCAACTATAAAAACACCATTTATTGAAAAGACCAGCTATTTTTACTATTTTGTATCAATTCTTCATATTTCAAGGATTCATATACATCTAAATAAAAGATTCTAATTCAATGAATCTGCTGTTCTGTTGAACTATTTTTTATTCCTGTGCCAATATTACCCTGTACCAAATATTCTACTTAATGTATCTTGGTATCTATTTGAACTGGTACTTCTCCCTTGGTCTTCTTTTAAGAAGGATTTAGCTACTCTTGACCCCTTATATTTTTCATGTATATATTATAATCAATGCGTCTTACTAGAAGGAATTCATTTCTAATACATGAATGTAACTGAAATACATTTAAGCCTGCCTTTCACAGATATGGTCCACGTCTCTAATCTACTTTCAGTTCTAAAGATGTCTCATGTGAAGAACCTAAAATACATTTGAATTTTAAAAAATTATGAATTTGCCAAAATCCGCATTGGTCAACAAAGCTTTGCAGGTTTTCAGTTATTGATCCGGGCAAACTGATAACAAGCATCTATGTCAGATTAGGCAAACACCTCTAGGAAAATAATGATTGGAGATTCTCTATTATTTTGAAAAAAATATTTGTCAGTTGCAATTTAGTTCATATAAAAATTGTTTTTACAGGGAGTTCCCATCGTGGCTCAGTGGTTAACAAATCCGACTAGGAACCTTGAGGTTGCAGGTTCCATCCCTGCCCTTCCTCAGTGGATTAAGGATCCGGCATTGCCATGAGCTGTGGTGTAGGTTGCAGATGCGGTTTGGATCCCGTGCTGCTGTGGTTCTGGCGTCGGCTGGTGGCTACAGCTCTGATTCGTCCCCTAGCCTGGGAACCTCCGTATGCCCCGGGAGTAGCCCAAGAAATGGCAAAAACACACACAAAAAAATTGTTTTTACAGTTAACTGATGACCTAAAGTAGGATTTTAAAAATTTCATAACTTGTTGCAGTTCATCAGCTAGACCATTGCCCCACAAGAACTTAGAATTCCCTACATGGGGGGAATTTTTATTTAAAGATATGTTTATATGAGTTCCCATCATGGCTCAGCAGAAATGAATCTGATCAGAATCCATGAGGATGCAGGTTTGATCCCTGGTCTTGCTAAATGGGTTAAGGATCCGGCATTGCTGTGAGCTGTGGTGTAGGTCACAGATGCAGCTTGGATCCTGCATTGCTGTGGCTGTGGTGTAGGTCAGCGGCTACAGCTCCAATCTGTTTTTATTATTCTGATTAATATACTACATAACAAACCATCCCACTATTTAGTATATTAAAAATAACAACAGCTTTTGTTTTTGGCTCACAGAGGTTGTGTTCAGTTAACAATTCAGTAAGATTCAGTTAAGCAATTCTCTTTGGTTCACAATTTGGGATTAATGTCATTTAGTTTAACTTTGGAATTTATGGATTTTCATTGTCTAGGCAATTGGAAAATGGAGAGGTAAAATGGTTTGCATATCATCCATAAATAATTAACCAAGTATTAACAGGAAGAAGCCCTATGCCTATACCAGAGCTGTTGGCTAAGTAAACAGGCAAAAATGACAAGCATAAGAAAAGTCAGCAAAGCCCTTACTGTTATTAGCAAAATTTTTAAATGAAACCTGTAAGAGAGGTAAAAGAAAAGCTATGCAAAAAGAAAGATTTTAAAAAATTAAGATTAGTTATAATAATTAAATGATGTTTTAGAGAAAATTTTCATGGTTTTTCTCCTGCTGGTAAAACAGCAAAAGCTTCTTTACAAAGAAATCTGGTACTGTCAATATCTATCTATCATCTATCTATCTATCTATCTATCTATCTATCTATCTATCTATCTATCTATCTATCTATCTATCAACTATCCTTATTTTTTCATTTTTGGCTGCACCCATAACATATGGAAGTTCCCAGGCCAAGGATTCAGTCCAAGCTGGAGCTGCCACACATGGAGGAATAATGAATTTGATTCTAATAGCTGAGAATAAAAAACAATCATGTGAACTCCTCTTCCATACCTAGTATTCTTCCTCACTCCCACACTATATACCTAACCTCTTTACAAGCATTTATTGTCAATAGTGTATTCTATTCACATAACATATCCTAAGGTATTATACTATTTACTTAATTATTTATAATCCATCTCTCCCTCTTGAGAAAGGCAGATTTTTTTTTCCTGCTTTGTGTTGTCATGTAAGTACAGCACATAGAGTCAAGGAAGACAATTTATAAATACATGTTGAATTTATTTGTGCTTGTTATTCCTTTTAGAGATACACAGAGAAAAGCTGGAAGCCCAGAATGCAATTTATAGGAATCATATTGTACATAAGCTTTAAGAGAAAAAATTGCATAGTTTTTTCCACATCCTTTGTATGGCACAATTTACATCTTTATTTCTCAAGCTATAGATCAAGGAATTTAACATGGGGATAATGAGGGTGTAAAATATAGAAGCCACTTTATCAGTGTCGAAGGAATGGCTGGACTCTGGTTGCACATACATAAATATCAAAGTCCCATAGAACACGGTGACCACTGTCAGGTGGGATCCACAGGTTGAAAAAGCCTTGTGCCTACCTTCAGCAGAGTTCATCCTGAGAATGGCTTCAAGAATAAATAGGTAAGACACAAGCACTATCAGAAGGGATGTAATCAAATTAAAACCTGCGGAGATCAGAATGATGAGTTCAACTTCATGTGTATTTGAGCAGAGCAAGGACAACAAAGGGAAGATGTCACAGTAGAAATGCCTGATGACACCATAGCCACAGAAGGATAAATTAAATATCTTTATAGTGATGAGAAGAGACACAAATGTGCTATAGAGATAGGGGATTGCCACCAGCACCCAACATACCCTTTGTGACATGATAACTGGGTAGAGCAGAGGGTGACAGATGGCCACATAGCGGTCATAGGACATTACAGATAGAATAAAATGTTCACTAATAATGAAGACAATAAAGAATGCTAGTTGTGTAGCACAAGAATAATAGGAGATTGCATTTCGATCCACAACAAAATTTACTAACATTTTGGGTCCTACTGTTGTGGAACAACCGAGGTCAGTAAAAGCCAAGTGTCTAACAAAGAAGTACATGGGTGTCTGGAGCCTGGAGTCCACCTTGGTGAGGATGACCATGCCCAAGTTGCCCACCACTGAGATCACATAGATGAGGAGGAACAGCCCAAATAATGGAGCCTGCAGCTCAGGGCGGTCTGTGATTCCCATAAGGATGAATTCATTTAGTGTGGTTAGATTTTCTGTTTCCATGCTGGTTGTTAGAGCACCTCTTCTGGATAGAAAAAATACCAAGAGCATTAGTCAATAGCTTCTATGTATTATCATCTGGGAGGCTTTAATTAGCAAAGTTAGTATAAATTAGATATATCTAAACTTCCCAATTTAAGGTATTTGAAAATAAACCCATATTCTACATATAATAATATACATAAATAAAGATAGAGACAGAGACACTTTCTGGTTCTCAAATGGAAGTTATTTCACTAACCAAAGAACATTTGTCAATGTTTAGAAGGCATGGTTGTTGCAACTGGGAGTGGGGAGATACTTCCAGATAGTGATTAGAGGTAATTATGCTTCTAAACATCTTACAATTCTCCATATCAGTTCAAAATCTCAATCATGCAAAGGTTGAAAAACTACAATTGTATAGTAATATAGATACATAGATAGATGTAGATACATATAGATATAGAGGTATGGATACAGATATATAGACACAGATATCTAAAAGGAAAAAGTTAAAAAATTGGGGTCACTTACATAAAATGTGCTATTATTGTTAGTTTTCTATTAGTCATTTATATAATTGCAATCACATAGTGACATGCATAAATCGCATTTAATAAAATGACAATATATCAATTATATAATAAAGTTTATTATGCAATTAAATAATGATTATAATAATATTTAAGGCCAGAAATTTCAAAAAATTATAGAACCCACTGGTTTAACACATAGTTCTGTAAAGTCCTATATCCTGGTGATACAGGCTGAAGAAGTTCATATACTTGACAGATAATAGGTATAAAAATAAGAACACAATAATGAGTTGCAGTGAGTATTATTAGTCTTTATGTAAAGAAATATATGAGACATACTATAGATAGATGTTAGATTGATAGATTCAAACATACATACATACAAAGATAACACAGATACATGGAATCTCTGCTTTAATTACCATCTCCCTTTATGGTATTTAAAAAGGGTTACTTTGGCAAAAAATATAACTTATGTGGAACTCTTTATTCTCATATGCAAAACCAGTCCATACATACAGGACTGGATAAATGAAGATTAGATGATTCGATGTGTCTGTACTACCTTGAAGTCGAGTATGTAGGAGTTTTAATTTTAATTTTTTAATGGTGATAATAATGTATCTTAAAGAGCGTTTATTAATGTATTTGTGTGTAAATTCTTCTGCACTGTGATATTCCTTCTTTGTCAAGGCTCTGATGATGAACAGTTGACAGTTAAGGGAAGGAGGACGGAAGGCATGTAACTAACTACAAGCCCTGTTCTTCCCCCTTCTCTGGGCCTAAAACGGGGGCATAGGAGTGCTATTCTTTTGGATTATTTATCTTCTTAATTTCTTAGCTATTTTAATAAGATATAAATATGTTTATTCTGACACAAATATTCTTAAAATATTAATCTTAAAATGCATCAGGGCATATTCACTTTAATTGATGTATACTAACTTGTATGTAGCAATCAAGTGCACTTCATCATGCAAGAATCCAGGAGAATAGAAGAAATCTGAGCAAACTGGAATACAGGGGAGTTATTGGCATTGTTGAATATATGAATATGTGAATGTTATAAAAACTTCCCTTGCATAAAGCTACATCATACTTTTTAAAAATGGTTAAAGTCTCTATGTTACATGATACTATAGAGGTGAAAGAAAACACAATAAAGAAAGGCTTCATGTGGATTCTTGGATGTGACTTTAAATTATTCCCCCATTAAGGCTATGGGAACTCCTTCAAACTATGATATAATACAAAACACAAATAAACGTGTTTATATCAAACATTAAAAATGTATCTGAACATTCCTAATAATTCATAGATTAAGAATACACCAGAGTAAGAGGTGGATAGCAGATATAGTAAGAGAATTATTAAATTTAAAGTACTGTAAGCCTAAATATTTTCTTTAAAAGAATAGAAATGATGCTGGTTATAATAAAAATTACAATGACAGTAGGTTCTAAATGATTTATAAGAAAATAAATATAAAATGCTTTATAACATTAAATATGAAAATGATTACATAAACTTTGCATTTTACTCACATAAAATATCACTTACAATTGTGGGACTTCCTGATAGTCACCTTGTGTTGAAACACACTTTTCTTATATCATAAATATGGAACTGTGTATCATCATGATAGTGATTTTAGATAAATATCTTCAACAAATTTATTAAGACACAGTATAAATCTCATTTTTGTTCCTTAGGGTTTTTTTGCAATATGAAATGCTGAGAAAATTCAGACTTGTTAAATTCCAATTTTCCTGTAAGATAAGAAAAAATAGAAATGTTTTTGTTTTCTCACAGGCTTTAGCATTCTATGAAGAGAAACAGCTTTTTCATAGTTAAACATCTTTGTTGAATACCAAAGATCGTTATTTTTTAAAGCTGTACTCCATGAGATAATTACATCTGCTTCTCTCAGGTTCCATTTGACACTGAAGAACACTGCACCATTACTTAAACGTCTGCTAATATCCAGTAACACTTTTCTCATGTTATCCTGAGGTGGAAATCTCTTGCCTCTTCAAGAGATCAGGAAAGAATCATACTTATACATTTATTTAAATAATCATTAAATATTAAATTACTATTGAAGAGATCACAGCGACCTCAGGTACTAAATAACTAAGAATTTGGAAGGACATAAACATGAGAGACTGAATACCTATAGCTTCTTAATTTTTCCAGTTTCTGAGAATGCACGTCTCTTTAATTATACGTCATTTGCTCTCAGTTTTAGACTCATTAGCAATATCATTGTTTATATAAATAAATATCATGTTGATGTCTCAAAGATGCTTTTCATCATTTAATGTCTTAATCCATGCAAAAATACTCAAAAAAATGAATATGAAGAGATAAGAGCAGGCATTCAGTTACTGAGCAGTGGAAAACAAAGAAAAATGAATCAGAAATGGTCTCATTTGGCTTAGGCTTTGCCATTGAACTAAATTGGAACTTTGGATATGTTACTTTAAATTGTTGATATTGGAAACAAAAGGTGTCAGGTGAAATATCCTATCATTTTACCTGTAATGAAGTCTCTGTCATGACTCCCTCCTTTGTTACAAGCATGGCTAAGTGAGAATGATTTATGGATTTCTTTCACCTTAGGAGACACCCTGAGGAAATACCAAGCAAATCCCTAAAGTATTGAGAGCGTAACAAAATGTCTGGAGATTGTGTTTTAATTGCCTGAGACATTTTTCTTTCTGTTTTTCCTTCCTGACCATCTCCTTTAATCATTTCCTCCCTTTTTTCCTTCTTTCTTCCTTCCTCTCTTTTTTTCACTCTCAGTTAACTCCTTTTGTAGCACACAAGAGTCTTGACAAAAATATGTCTGTAAGGCTTACCCATGAAAAATCAACATTTCTATAGTGGTGTCCTCAAAAGTAGGAGTAGAAATTTTAAACATTGTCCTATTGCAGTATTTAAAATGTTTAGGGAATTAAAATAGTACACTACGCGGATATGAGGTGCTGCCTCATGATTTGTTGCTCATGTGATTGTTTTTACTTATCCCTCAGAGACAGGGATTCCTATCCCTTACTTACTGTTACTTCTTATTTCATGGATTCTATCATATGTCTGCTTACTATTTCTGTTTTGCTTTTATTTTTCTTTTACTGAATATTGCACCATTTTAGTCATTCTATTCTGTGCAACCTCCATACAAATAAGTACCTATTCAATCACAAGTTCCCCTTGGCTACCCCTTATAACCACACCCATTTCCTCCTCTGCCACCATTCCTAACCCCTGGTCATCATTAATTTGCTTTCTCCCACTATGTTTTTATCATTTGAAAATATTTTATAAGTAATATCATGCCATTTTTAATTGTTTGGGATTGGCATTTTTATAGAACGTAATTCTCTTGAGATTCCTTTGTGTTTCTCTATGTATTGATCATTTGTTCCTTTATTGTTGCTGAGTAGTATTTCATGTTTTTCATGATAATTTGTTGAAACATTCACTCATTAATAGATATATGGGTTCCTTCCACTTTTCAACTATGACGAATAAAACTTCCAGGATCCCTCACTTAATGATGATTCTATTGTAGGGATTAAATTTTTCCTCCATGCTTCTATGTTCTTTGGCTAGTTTAATAATCAAAGGTTCCAAAACTGGTCATATGACTGATTAACAGAAGAAAAACAACAAAATTCACTTTTTTTACTTGAAGAGGCTCTATAATTTCTGGACCTGGAAAGTGACTGAAGCCAAGCTGTTTATATATCTTTTTAGACAAAGAATGACATGAAGATTTGACAAAAACAAAGGGTTTTTGTTTGGGGTAGTAAATTAATGAAAAAGTAACAAATGTGTTTATACAGCCTTCTTGCACAGAACCTATTATCTCCTGTGATAAGGATATCCTTCATCCTCCAAGAATAGGGGATATCTTCCTATGGGAGCTTTATTTCCTGCTCTCAGGAGAAAAAAGGAGGGTTAGTGTGTTCACCTTGATGTTTTTGAAGTATCTTAAATTCAAAATTATCAATATGTCACCATGCCACCTTTTGGGGTGGTATGTTCCAAGCCCCATTAATATCGATGTAAATTTTCAGTCCCTTGGGATGAGTATCTAACAGTGTGGTTGGTAGTTTGATTTAACCATGATGAAATACGTTTTATCAATGTGTACCTTTAAGGATTATGCTTTTGGTGTCCTGTATATAAAGTCTTCACCAGATCTAGGTCCTAGAAAGAAATTTCTCCCTATTTTTTTTAATCTAACTGTTTTATACTTTAGCATTTTACAGTTGTTCTTCATGTTGTATTAATTTTTGTATAAGGCTTAGGTCAATATTATTTGTTTGTTTGTTTTTGCCTTTGTATTTCCAATTACCTCAGCACCACGTTTTTAAAAGTTTACCTTCCTTCTATGGAATCACCTTTGTGTCTTTATGAGAAATTAGTTGAACTGTTTGTGAAGATCTATTTCTGTGTTGCCTATTCTGTTTCATTAATTTATGTAGTTGTATTTCTACCAATATCAAACAGTCTTGACTACTGTGGTTATATAGTCAATCTCAACATAAAGGAGATTTGTTTCTTCCTTGCTATGTTACATTCTAAAATGTATTTATGACAGGTCTTTGACCTATGAATGAAATTCAGTATAAAATTGCCTCTACAATAAATCTTGCTGGGATTATATTTAGGTTTACATTAAATCTATAGATCAGTTTGGGAAGAATTTAAGTATGCTGATTTAAGTAAATATACTTTCTAAATCATTCAGATTTTCTCTGACTTCTTTAATCAATATTCTGTACCTTCTGGCATATGGATGCTGTATATATTTTGTTAGTTTCTATGTACATAGTTTATTAGATGTAGAGTGATTATAAATATATATATATTATATATATAGTGTCTTTATATATATGTGTGTGTATATATATATATATATATATATATATATATACACACACATATATGCATGCATATACATATATTTGTATATTTTGGTTAATTAGGTATTATTCACATTAACTTTCTGAACTCACATTTTTGCTCCAGGTTGTTTTTTTTTTCCCTCAGATTTGTCGAGAGATTTTCTATTAGATAACAAATCTTTTGTTATCTAATGCCTTCATTTCTTTCTTTTCAAGTTCTACGGAGTTTATGTTGTTTTCTTTTTTTTGCACTTTCTGGGAATTCCTGTTTATTTGCTTTGTCTAATTATAGATGAATTTGCATTTTGATATTTTTTTTGGTAAGCATAATTACAAAATGTTTGCTCTTTTTATTCTTCCATCTTTTATTCAGCACAGTTATTTTTAAATCATTCATATTTTGTGGCACCAACAACTCGTTACTTTTTATAGCTAGTGGCTTTCCCCTGCTTGGATACCCTACCATCTGTCTATCCATTCTCAAGTCAATAAATATTTGGCATGTTTCTGGATTTGGGCCACTCCAAAGAGACTTCAATAAAGCTGAAGGGGGAAAAAGGCCTTCTTTAATGTCTTAAGTGCTCTAGATTTTTAACAGACTTTTTTAGACCAGCCAAGACCAATATCCACCATGAGACTTTGTATTTAATACCTATACATTTGGGCAAATTCTTCTATTTATCTCTTTTTGAGGTCTCTAAAGTACGCTGAATCTCCTGACGCTTCTAGGATGTGAAATTTTAAACTCAAGCAGAAAACTGAGAACACTGTAAGCCACTGGTATTTCTGTTAGATCAGGCAGTTGGCTAGATATGAGCAGAGAAATGGGGGTTCATGGGCCAAATGGTAGGAAACTGTACATCTTGTGAACAGGGGGGTCCTTGGACAGACAGAGAAAAGCAGGAACCTCCAAACTGACAGGGAGTCACAAATTTGGGGTGACCAGGGGGCAGACAAACCCATATGGGCAAAGGCATCCATTTCTCATGCATCATTATGATAACATAATAATAAAATTATCTATGCAGATAAGAAGTACCCATCCTGCACTGATGCCCATGACACTTCTGATAAAGATTAAATAAGGAAAAAAATGCTTCCTCCCCTTGGGGAGGTGGAACTGGGATGAAAATTGGGAAGTACAACCCCTACCTTCTCCTTCCTTGGTGAATATACCACCCATTCATTTTCTCATCCCATAAAACCAGTTTGCCAAAGAAATTCAAGGCAGCTACTCACCTGAATCTGCCTGATACACCTTGAGAGTTACTATCATTTCATAATATGTTCACATTGCTTTCTTGACCTCCTTGTCTCCTCTCTGAATTCTTTTCATAAGCAGGCAAGAACCCATTCTCTGGTAACAACTTGAGAGGTCTTTGTAAACATTGTGTCCATTAAGTTAATCTTAGTTCCTTAAATCTCTCTGATCACATCTGAAAGTAAAACATTCCAGTTGAAGCTTTGGCAATATAAACAATGCTTTCAATCATGTTCTGTTACAAGGGAACAGAATCTTATTGCATGCATGTGAATAACTATATTGGCATAAGAATAAAAATACTCAATAAGAGTCTCTGAAATTTGGAGGGATCTGGTAGGGAGAGAAAGATAAATGTTTCTATTTTGTTTATACAAATATAATCTTCTAGGTTTCTATAAGCTGTAGAGAGCATATGTGAAAAAAGAATGTGGACAAAGAATGCCACCTGCCACATCAGTAAACAAAGAATGTTGTGGACACTGTAGCTACCCCCTTACACTGAGGGGATTCATGATGGAGAAAACGAATTCTGACCATAGCTAGTTAAGGCGCATATCAAAGGAATAATCTCAATGAGCCCAGACTCTTGCATAGCCCCATACATAGTAAATTGCTAAATTCATTATCTTATGATGTCATTTTCTTTAATTAACAGTCATCTTTTGATGTTTCAACTACATTTTTTTCTTTTTTTTTCTTTTTTGCAGAAAATTCTGTATAACCTGGATCCTCCCTTACCCCTTGGAAACTGTCCCTCAGAGTTATCTGAGAGTCTGTCTCCCTGGCTTAAGTTCTCTGTATGTCTGCTGAATAAAATGTAATTCTCAACTTTTTAGTTGTGCATTGTTCTTTTCAGTTGACAAGGGGTTTCTTATATCTGGAAAATAAAACATTAAAGAACTAGCAATTCTTTCAACAAAAAGTCATAAATTGTAAGCATTCTAATCAGTGAATTAACAGTCCAATGTGATTAATTCTTATTCTGCTTGATCTTAAGTTAGTAATTTAAATTTTTTCTTTTTTTAGAAAAAGCGAAGTAAAACAATGACTATCCATGCATAATAGAAGAATTAAAATTGCCACGGTCAAAAATCTGATAAGAATTTATTTAGATACAATAATAACGAATTTTGGTTATTTCTGGTACAATATTGTAAAATAATGACTGGAAATATGGCTGACATTATCCGGAGGTAGACAAATATTACTTATATATAACATATCCTTATAGTCATACATAAAAACAGAAGCATAGATCTTATAGTCTTTATTAAAATGTTTAGATTAGTGTCAGATGCAAAACTTAAGAGTTTATACAAGAACTGTTGGACTCAGTTTTCATGCATATAGAACAAGTTAAATTTATCTGTTCAGATGGCCAGTGCTTTTTTTTAATATTTAAGGGGATGGTAGGTAACTACCTGTCCTTGATAGGTAATTTAAGGGGGTTGTAGACTAAACTTTGCAGTATAAACCAATACATTGTTTGTGGAAATGGTCCCAACATATTCACAAAGGGCTTAGAATGGGAAGGCCTGCATATTTTAGGTGACTTGCCCAAAGCTATTTCCTTACTATCAGGGTGCATATAATCCTCATGCTGACTTTTTTTTTTTTTTTCAACTTGACTTTACCGTAGGTGCAATAGGATATTTATTTAGGATGAGAATTTTCTTCAACCCTTTTAAATATAAAAGTCCAAATCTTTAAAGATATACATATTTAATGTGACTTCAAACTGGTAAGACTATTTAGTAATTAAAATCAATAAACTTTTCATGGTTTAATGATGGAAGCAAGAGATGTTCCCAAAGATGGGCAAAAGACCTAGATTCTTCCCCCACATACAGAGTTCCTCCCAAAGACAGCCTAAGAAAACAAAGGTTTTTGTGTGCCTCCTGCCACAGAACGGCAAGTCTGTGATGATAGGTAGGCAACCAGGGTTGGATTTTTCTAGAACTTACAAGGCAATGAAGATAGAAGTGGCCAAGTTCCCTTATGAACTGAAACCCCTTTTTAAGACTAACTCCCCTGAGACCCGGCATGGTCAGACAATGAGAAAGCCGCCTGTCACTTCCTGACTGCCCTCAACCAGCTGGCCAGCTTCCTGACGCAAGCCTGTCAACCTTCACCCTCAGTGGGTAGAAACCAGTAGGGACATTTCCCCTGGTTGCAAGCTCTCAGGACATAAAACAAGATGAAAGGAGCCCCTCGTTTATTGATTTTCTTCCTTATGACAAACAACACAAAAGACAGAGATAAAGGAAAACAACTCTTTCTGGGACTCCAACCATCAATTGGCAAAACCAAATTCACAAGGGTCACCATCCAAAGAATTAATTCCTATAAATAGTTTCCTGCTGCCAATCTGAATT
Organism: Phacochoerus africanus; assembly: GCF_016906955.1. Taxonomy (NCBI): domain Eukaryota; kingdom Metazoa; phylum Chordata; class Mammalia; order Artiodactyla; family Suidae; genus Phacochoerus; species Phacochoerus africanus. The sequence continues at coordinate 94,283,826 of NC_062545.1, forward strand.
TGGAGAAGGACAAGGGGAAATTTCTATCTTCCTCTATTAACTTAGCACTGCAAACAATGATCTGAGAGGATGACATGGTTGAGAATTTTTACCTTTGGTGGCCTTAGTCAAATTGCAGGACCTCTCAGGTGCAGCCTCCCAGGGATTTGGGTCTCAGTCAATTCTATCCCTTCCCTGTTACCAGAAATTGTAGGGGAGTAAACATTTCTTTCTTTCTCTTTCTTTTTTTAACATCTTAAAATGTACAAATGAGCCTAAGAATTAAACTGACATAAGAGACAACAAGACTAACCCATATACATATTTTATTTAATAATTTTACATGCATATAGGTGTCATCATAAAAAATTAATACCTAATAAGTATGTAAGTCTAAGTGCTTTTATGCTAGATTAACCAAGAGCAACAATTGCAGAAAAAGTAATAAAATGGAAGGGAACACTAAAGGCAAATCAGTGTAATTTTATTTATTTATTTATTTATTTATTTATTTATTTATTTATTTATTTATTTATTTGCAATTTCTTGGGCTGCTCCCACAGCATATGGAGGTTCCCAGGCTAGGGGTCTAATCGGTGCTGTAGCCATCAGCCTATGACAGAGCCACAGCAACGCGGGATCCGAGCCACGTCTGCAAACTACACCACAGCTCATGGCAACGCCGGGTGATTAACCCACTGAGCAAGGGCAGGGACCGAACCCGCAACCTCATGGTTCCTAGTGGATTTGTTAACCACTGCGCCACTATGGGAACTCCTTTTTTATTTTTTTTTTAAATCAGTGTAATTTTAATAGTGTTTTTCTGCACATTTCTCTTGGCTTAAGTCTCCATCTCTGATGGTAAGGATTTTTTTTCTTCATTCCTTCTGGTATAGAGAGGGCATCTTATCATGATAATTTAATCTCCTACTTTCATGAAAAAGAAAGTTCAGAGTGTCCTTCCTGCACCTGCTATTTTTCATGTGTCTTTAGCTCAAAATGATCAATGTGTTAAAATAACATATTTTGGAGTGATGTGTCCTGAACTCCGTCAGTTCTCATGTAAATTTGTACACAAGTCATAAGAAAATATTCTGTCCTTCCTCTATGGTAATGACATAGAAGTGAAATGGATGAATATTATGCTAAATACATGTTAAGTTTTGAAGACACTGATGCTTATAACAAACACGTTTGTTATGTTACTTTTTTCCCCCTAACAGTGTGCCAGCATTTCTGTCTCCATACACTCACGAACCTCAAAATACTCTAGGGGATATAAAATGTTATATTTTTTCTTTATTTTATAGGGATGTAATTGATTTACAGTGTTGTATTAACTTCAGGTGTATAGCAAGGTGAATCAGTTATACATGTACATATATCTATTCTTTTTTCCCACCTATGTTATTACAGAACATTGAGTAGACCTGCCTGTGCTATGCAGTAGGTCCTTGTTAGTTATATATTTTACATATATATTAGTGTGTATGTGTTAATCCCATCCTATCAACTCATCCCTCCCCCCCAAATGTTTTAAATTGAATTTCATCAAGAATGATGTCCAGAAATTTTATGTGCATATTTACTATCTTTATATGTTATTTGGTGAAGTAATTTGTTCAAATGTCTTACCCATTCTGTCAATACTATTATTTTTGTTTTGAAATCTCTCTATGTATTATGGAACAAGCCTTTATGAGACAGATTACTTGAAGGTATTGTATCCTAAAATAAATATTGGTTTTACACCCTCTTAAATCTTTTGAGGAGTAAAGTGTTTAATTTTATTGAATGTAAGCAGCACTTTTTTATTTTATTGACTTTACTTTTGGTAGCTCAAGAAATTTTAAATATTTCAAGGTCATGAATGTTTTCTACTATGTTTTCTCCTGACATTTTTGGACTTTTAAGTAGTACATTAACACCTAAAATCCATTTTCTGTGAATTTTTGTTGAAGTTATGGATCAATGTTCAGTGTTTTGCATAAAGTGTATGTAATACTTAATCATCACCATTTGTTGAGAAGACCATCCTTTCTCCATGAAATGGCCTTTCTTCTTTGTCTTCATGAAATATTCGTTGTTTGTATATGCATGAGCCTATTTCTGGTGCATCAGTATTGTTTCATTGATCTATTTGTCATTTTTTATACCAGTACCACACTTTTTTTTTTAATAACCATAGCGTTAGAGTAGGACTACACATTAGTTAGTATTTGTCTTACTGTTTAAAGTTAATTCTGCTATTTTAGCTTTTTTGCATTTGTTTATATGTTTTGGTTTCAGAGTCTCAATTCCAATCAAAAAATTATACCTGTTTGGATTTTTTGGGCTTGAATTCAGAAAGTGTGATATTTTAACAATATCAAATAATCCAGTAAAAACACATTGTAGAGCTTTCATTTGTTTAGGCCTTCAGTAATGTCTTTTAGGAATGTTTCTTAATTTTTAGTGTCCAGACCTTATATATATTTTCTTTTTCAGATTTACCTTTACGTAGTTTATAATTGTGGTACATTTGTATTTTCTAATTTTTCATTGGTAGTACACAGAAATCAAAATTTTTATGTATACTATGTTTTTGAAACTGTACTAAATTCTCTTTTTTAGTTTAATCTTTTTTTCTGTAGATTCTATTTGATTTCCACCTGCACAATCTTGTCATGTACTAATAAATACAGTTTAACTTCCTCCTTTCAAAAATGCACTTTTTTTTTTTTTTTAACTTTCCACATTGTGTACCTTCAGTACAATGGTGAATACAATTGGAAAGAAGAGACCTACTTGCCTTTTTCTTTGATTTAGTGAAAATGTGTTTGAGATTTTAATATGGCATATATTCGATATAAGTTTTTCATTGGTCCCTTAGTCAGGTTTAGGAAGTTCCATCTAATCTAGCCTGGTTAAAATTTTTACTCCTAATGCATATTGGATCCTAAAATGTTTTGTTGCCTTTATTGGGAGAACAGAAAAAAATTCCTTATAAGTTTCTTAATATGGTGATTTTATTTTTGAATGTTAAACCATTTTGAGCTCAGCCAAACATGATACATTGTTGTTTTACATATTGCTAGATTTTATTTGCTAGAAATTTATTAGAATTGTTGCATAAATGATCTGGCTTATTTGCTCTCTTTTTTTCTTATAATGTTTTAATTAAATTAAATAATTTATTAAATTATTATTTATTATAATAATTACTAATGGTTGTTTATAATTTAAAATTTTATAACATTGTTTATTATATTTTTTGTAATTTATTACAATTTTTCTTATAATGCTTTAATTACATTAATGATTTATTATTTACTGTAATAATCATTGTTTATTATAATATTTACTAAATTCTAATATTCTTCATATCAAGTGAAATATTCCAATTATATACCAACTTCTGGTTTTAACTGCATAAATTGTTTAGTAATATTTAATCTCATTTGCAAATATACATGCAATTTTTATCGAATGAATTATTTTTTTTCAAATATCATTCAAATTTGACTGCGTGAAAATTTTTATTCCATGATAGTGGAAAAAGAAAACAGTTTAGTCTTTATAAGTTTCATGTTAAAAATACTCAAACAAAAAAGTGGAAATTTAGAAGGGGTAGGAGGATTTTTTTTTTTCAGAAAACATAGCATACATACAGTTACTACATATCTTATTACATTTTCACTAGAAATATAATATAGACCAAATCATGACATTATCTTCTTTGCTACCTATAGAGAGATGATAAAATATAAATCAAAAATTGGAAGCTTCCAAAAGAGACTCAAAAAATTTATCTGCTTTCCCCTCTCCAGCATTACTGTGACATAATTGACAGATAATACAGTGTAAGTTTGAGGTCTGCATGTTGATTTGATACATTTATATAGTGCAATATGATTATAATTTAGCATTAGCTAACATCTCCATATCATATGAATACAATTTCTCTTTTTGTGGTGAGACTATTTAAGACCTACACTCTGAGCAACTTTCAAGTATGCAGTATAATATTGTTAACTACAATCAAAGACACATCTTAGTTGGTACATCCACTGGTATAGAGGAACAGACTGATTTAGATAAATAAGATATGCTGATGTTGTGAGTTACTGAATTTCTAAGTATGTTGAGTTAATATGTTTCCTAGGGTTCCTATATAAAAGTAACAGCGCTGATAAGAATAAAGCAGTATCCTAAGATCATCCATGTGGTATGGGAGCATCTGAAAAAATTCAGATGATGATGAGTTGAAATGAGGCTCATTGCTCTGCACTGAGCCTCCTTGAAACCACAATATGTTTAACTTTAGCTCATGATTTAAAAGAGAATGGAAGCTTAAACAGAAGGATATGCTTACAAAAACCACATGTTCATTCATGAACACACATGTATACCCTGGGAAATTCATTCTAATAGTTGAGAATAATAATCATTTAGGAGTTCCAATGTGGTGCAGTGGGAACGAATATGACTAGGAACCATGAGGTTGTGGGTTTGATCCCTGGCCTTGCTAAGTGGGTTAAGGATCCAGCGTTGCTGTGAGCTGTGGTATAGGTTGCAGATGTGGTTAGGATCTTGCATTGCTGTGGCTGTGTTGTAGGCCAGCAGCTGTAGCTCCGATTCGACCCCTTAGCCTGGGAACCTCCAAATGCCACAGGTGCGGCACTAAAAAAAAGCAAAAAACAAAACAAACAAAAAAGCAATAATCATTTGAACTCCCCTTTGGGATCTACTCTTATTCCCCACTCCACACAGCATACCCAACTCTCCTGACCTACTTATTAATGTCCTAAGTCGTTCTAAGTTATGATGACATTTACTTTATTTTTATAATTCACTTCTCCCTCTCAAAGAAGCACAGGCTTTTTCTTGTGTGTGTGTGTGTGGTCATGTAGGTAGTGTACACAAAAGTGTGACTAGCACATAGAAGGCAATCTTGAAACATATGCAAATGCATATTTCATGCTATTCCTTTTAGAAACACTCAAAGTTTTAAACCCATAAGCTAATTTATAGTAGTCTTATTGTGCATAAGCTTTAAGAGAAAAAATTGCATAGTTTTTTCCACATCCTTTGTAGCTCATATTTTATATCTTTGTTTCTCAAGCTATTGATCAAGGGGTTTAACATGGGGATAATGAGGGTGTAAAATATAGAAGCCACTTTATCAGTGTCGAAGGAATGGCTGGACTCTGGTTGCACATACATAAATATCAGAGTCCCATAGAACACGGTGACCACTGTCAGGTGGGATCCACTGATTGAAAAAGCCTTGTGCCTACCTTCAGCAGAGTTCATCCTGAGAATGGCTTCAAGAATAAATAGGTAAGACACAAGCACTATCAGGAGGGATGTAATCAAATTAAAACCTGCTAAGATCAGAATAATTAGTTCAATTTCTTGTGTATTTGATCAGAGCAAAGATAACAAAGGGAGATTGTCACAGTAGAAATGCCTTATGACATTGTAGCCACAGAAGAATAAATTAAAAATCTTGACAGTGACTAGAAGAGACACAAATGTGCTATAGAGATAGGGGACTGCCACCAGCACCCAACATACCCTTTGTGACACAATGACAGTGTAAGCAGAGGGTGAAAAATGGCCATATAGTGGTCATAGGACATTGCTGACAGAAAAAAAGTTCACTAATAATGAACACAAGAAGGAATGCTAGTTGCAGAGCACAAAAATAATAGGAGATTGTAATTTGGGCAACAACAAAACTTTCTAACATTTTGGGTCCCACGGAGGTTGAATAAACAAGATCAGTGAGAGACAGGTGTCTGAGAAAGAAGTACATGGGTGTTTGGAGTCTGGCATCCACCTTGGTGAGGATGACCATGCCCAAGTTGCCCACCACTGAGATCATGTAGATGAGCAGGAACAGCCCAAATAATGGAGCCTGCAGCTCAGGGTGGTCTGTGATTCCCAGGAGGATGAATTCACTCATCACTGTTTGATTGTGTTTTTCCATGCAGGTTTATCAGAAAACCTATTCTGGATAGACACATCAGTATAGTCAATTGATTTTGTGTATTCTTTCCTCAGAGATGTCTTAGTATGCAAAGCTCACATAAAGAAGATTCATTTAAACCTTCCAATTTAGAATATTTGAAAATAAAACCATCAGCCTCATATTAAAATATACATAGAGATAGAAAGAGATATCGAAATAGATCTGTGGTTCTCTAAATTGGAATTATTTTACTCTCCAAAGAATAGTTTCCCACTGTCTAAAACCATTTTGGTTGTCACAATCAGGAATTGAGGTTCTATTGACTTCTAACAATTAAAGGTCAGCTCAGTATCTTACCAAATCAAATATTCAAACCATAAAATTATTCAGCTAGTAGTCACAAGAATATCACATTGAGAAACCCTGAAGATATAGATATAGATGACTAGAAAAACAATTCATAAACATGGAAAACAAAGTAAAATCAAAATGAGTTAAAACAACATTAAAACTGCAGATATTAAGTTTATGGGTAATTATTTTACTACTGCTTAATTTTTTTACAATTTATATGATACAATCACATAATGAGATTTATAAAATACCTCAATATTTGGGCATAAATCATATGCCAATTATATAATAAAAATTTCAAAAACTCCATAAATTCATATCTGCTACTCAAATAATAGTGCTATGAAATATTTTATGCCTTCAGGTGGTATTGGCTGAAAAGGTAGCACAACTGGCAGATACGAATAAATAGGAAACTATAATGGATCACTGTGGGAATTATTTTTGTTCATGTGGCGAAGTATACCAGGAGATAAATATATATACGTACAGTTTCTGTAGTACCTTCATTTATGATCTATACAAAGTGTTAATTTGGGCAAATAATGTAAGTCATCTAAAACTCTTATTCTCATATATAGTGCAAAACGTTGTACAGGATTTGGGGGAAAGATAAATGAAGATTCAATGATTCATTGAGGTTATCTTACCTGGAAATACTTCTCAAATATCAAGTACACATGCACTCTCTGAACTGTGACTTAACTTCGTTGTTAGGGCTATAGCGATGGAATGGGGAGGAATGGGTCAAGCAGAATGTAATACATGTGATTTATTTTGGTCACTGCTACACCTCCTATTCCACGATTAAACTGGAATGATAAATTTTTGTTTTGGGGATTGCTTATCTTGTAATTTTTAAATCTATTTTAATAGAACTTTAATAGAAGTTTTGTTTGTTTGTCTTTTTGCCATTTCTTGGGCTGCTCCCGTGGGATATGGAGGTTCCCAAACTAGGGGTTGACGGAGCTGTGGCCGCTGGCCTATGGCAGAGCCACAGCAATGAGAGATACGAGCCACATCTGCAACCTACACCACAGTTCATGGCAACGCTGGATCCTCAAGCGACTGAGCAAGGCCAGGGATTGAACCTGCAACCCATGGTTCCTTGTCGGATTTATTAACCACTGAGCCACGACAGGAAATCCTAATATAAGTTTGTTGATGTAAATTGGCTTAAAATATTTTCCACTTACAGCATTTTCATTAAAATTGAAAGATACTAACTTGTATGTAACCAATCAGATACACTATGCTATGCAATAAACTAGTATAAAATCTGGGCCAACTGGGAGAAAAAGAGCTCACTGGCAGTTGTTTTACATACAAGTTTCATAAAAATTCCCATTGGATTAAGGGCTACAGTACTTTAAAAATATATTAAAAATCATGATACACAATACCTTAGAGACAATATAAAATGCACCAAAGATGAGATATATGTGGATTCCAGAATATTTGAAATCCTCCTGAACACTAAGCCCCAAAGAACTCCTTCAAACCATAGTAGAGCACATAATGCAGAAAATCATTGTTTAATGACATAAAATGTATCTAAAATATCCCAAAAGATCACAGATAAAAATGATAACAGACTAAGAGGTGGATCACATGTAAAGTAAGATAATTGTTTTTAGTCTAAAAATTTCAAGCATCAACACTCTGTTAAAAAAAAAGCCACTTTACTGTACAGCAGAAATTGACAGAACATTGTGAATTGACTCTAATAAAAATTTTAAAAACGGAATAAAATTTTACTGTTTCAATAAAATAGCAAGTCAAGAGGCTCTGAGTGGGCTCTAAGCAGATGCAAACATATAATTTCAGCACATTAAATTAAAAGGTAATCACATGCAATTTACACTTAAATGACTTAAAATTTCGCTTGTAAGTTTGTGACCTCTGGACATTCTAGACTTCATTGAACACATATACCCCTTTTATATTAGAAATGTGGAAATGTGTATGAGGAGACAATATTAGAGAAATATTCAGTCAATGCAATAAAGAGAAGTATAAATCTTGAGGTTTGCTTGTTTTCTTATCTTTTATTTTGTTTGTTTCTTTTGTTTGGTTTTCCTTCACTATCACAGATGGATAAAAAATAAATAAATAGCATATGTTGAGTACTAATCTTCCTGTTAGGTAAGGAAAGATAAAATAATTTTCTCTTACCAGCTTTGGAGTTCTATGGGAAAAAAACAAATTTATTTTTCATGGTTTACTATCTCTATTTAACACTCAATTGTTAGTTTTTCAAAGCTATATTCTTTGAGATCATCCCACAAGACAAAGAAGAGGATGCTGAACATTGTACCTTGTTATCATAGACCTGGTTACTTAACAGTCTCCTAATGTCCTAACAGTACTTTCCTTACCTCAATGTGAGGTGTAAATCTCTTTTTTCCTCATTAAGATGTCAGGTGAGAATCATCTTGATATATTTATTTAAATAATCATTAAATAATTAAATATTTTAAAAATCAATTAGTATTTTTGAGATGATAACAGAAATATCTTAGAGTCACCAAATGAATATTTGACTGGAAATCAAAATGAGAGTGAATACCTGCAGTTTCTTAATTTTTCCAATTAAAAAATTATATTTCTATCATCATGCTTTATTTCTCTTTGTTTTGGTCTTGAGATAACATTATTTCCCTGAAACAAATATTTTATAAACATGACAATGATGTTTCAAATAGGCATGTGAGCATTTAGCCTCTCAACCCAAGTGAAAGTATTAAAAAATGACAATGGGAGTTCCCGTCATGGCGCAGTGGTTAATGAATCCGACTAGGAACGAGGAGGTTGCAGGCTCAATCCCTGGCCTTGCTCAGTGGGTTAAGGATCCGGAATTGCTGTGAGCTGTGGTGTAGGTCACAGACGCGGCTCAGATCCTACATTGCTGTGGCGCTGGCGTAGGCCAGTGGCTATGGCTCCAATTCGACCCCCAGCCTGGGAACCTCCAGAAATGGAGGCTCAAGAAATGGCAAAAAGAAAAAAACAAACAAACAAAAAATGACAATAAAGAAAAAAGGAGAGAATTCCTATTATTGCTTGGGTTTTACAATTATAAGAAATAAAAGTGGATTGAATCAGAAATGGCCACATTTTGCTACGCTTCACCGTGGAATTAAAGTGGAATGTTGCAAACATCACTGAAACATTGTGGATATTCATAGCTTGTGTTACAGAATGAAATATGCTATCATTTTTACCTGCATTGAAGCCTCTGTCCTGACTCCCTTATGTGTTTCTTAACATGGCATATTGGGAACAATTTATATATTTTTTTTCACATTTTGAGATGCTTCCTGAGGAGATGCCAAGCAATGTGTTTATTATTCATATGACATATGAGAGCATGTGCTATTTTTCATAAAATAGTATACCTATTTTTCACTCTTAGTTAACTTTCCATTTGTACCACTGGAGACTGTTGATGAAAATCTTATTTATTTAGGACAGGTTTATCAGGAGTCCCCTTTTCCCACAGTATCTTCTTAAGGGGGTGACACAGTAGAGAAATGTTAAAATTCTGTCCTATTACATTATTTGTAAAAATTTAAACAGAGTAAAAATTATGTACTAGGCAAATACGACCTGTTATTCCTTTGACTTTAGTTATAGTTTTTGCAGAGGTGGACATTTGTTACTCATTTTTCCAATTGCATAATATGTGGCCATCTTTCATTAGTTACAACTTCTATATTGAAACATTTTTTATTCCATTCTATCCAATTCCCACTCCAATTATTCTTTGCTTCCTAGCAACCTATTCTACTGATCTACGAATTCAGTATGTCTTACAATTTATTCAGATCTTCTTTGATTTCTTTAATCAGTATACTTTTCAACATATATATCCTAACATTTTCTGAATTTCTTACTAAGTATTTATTTCATTATAATTTGTGATAAAAAACGTTGTATATATATATATATATGCATATTATATATACACTTTTTTTGTTTATGCATATTAATTCATATATACACACACGCATATACACACAGACACAAATATACAGATCGATACTTGCTTGTTGTTTTTTATCCTGTGATCTTGTGGAACTCACATTTGTGGGGAGATACCTAAGGTTTTCTATTAGCAACATGCCCTTTACAGTTTAGAGACAGTCTAAATTCTTCTCCAAACTATATGCCTTGAATGCCTTTTTGTTTGTTTGTTTAAATTTCTGTGATTTTCCTGTTCAATCTCCTTTGAGATGTGAATTTTAGAAATTTTTGCATTTAATTTCATTTTATTTATTAAATAAATAATAAATTTATGGGTTTGAGTTTTAGAAATTTTTGCATTTAATTTCATTTTATTTATTCTTTTAAGTCTGCCCTCTTTACATATAAATTTTGAGTCATTCGTATTGTGTGTACCAATAATGTATTACTCCTTGTCTCTGGGTGGTCTTCACGTACCTGGATACCTCTTAATTTATCTATACTTTCTCACGTGGAGGAATGTTTGAGTGTGTCTGATGTCTGGCTACTCTTAAGGTTTGAGTGTTTCTAGTGTCTAGCTCCTATGGACATTTACACACATGGATAGGCAATGAAATGTGTTGTCATTTCTTTGGGGTAAGTACAGGGCAGTGTTTAATATTTAAGATAATGAATCATAAACCAAATAGTTTTGAACTCTTTATAGTACTTTATTTTTTATAAACAATGTATGAAATTTTTATTTCCTCCACATACTCACAAACAGCTAGATATTCTAGTTAATTTACAGTGTTATCACATTGAAATTGAAATTGAAATTATTCAATGACTAATGAGTCTCAGAAAACTTGTATGTTATGTTAGGGTTTCTAATAATTGCATTTGTGTATTCTATGGAAATAAAATACTTTCTGATACAAATTCTGTATTTACTTAAAAATGAAATAGGGACTAATTTTCTAAATGAATGAAAAATATTATCAAAACCCATAACTGTCATTTTTTTTTCTTTTTGGTTTATAAGCTGAGGAATAATCAAAGATACTCCAAGATTTATTTTAGAAGTGGGATATTAGATTAAGTTTATTGACAGTTTGTGTTTTCAAATCAATGTGCTATTAACATTCCACTGTTTCCATGACCAATATGCATAATCTCAGAAATATATTTCTATATTTATATATACATAGCTCATATGTAGGTATTTAATTGTTTCAATAGTTAAGAAATAAGCTATCAGAGGTTGCTGGTGGCTCAGTGGGCTAAGAATCCCATGTTGTCACTGCCGTGGCTCAGGTCGAAGCTGTGGTATGGTTTCAGTCCCTGCCTCATGAACTTCTGCATGCAACAAATGTGGCCAAAATATTTTTTAATAAAAAAATAAAAAATAAACTATAAAATACCAGTAATATTTATACCCAAATATAGTCTTATAAATTATTTTATTCAAAGTTGATGGCTTTATAGATTATTTTATTCCATGATGGTGGACTCAGAAAATATTCCAGTATCTCTATGATGTAAATAAGCCTACTGAGTGTTAAGAAGTAACAAAAAATTTTTAAAAATTAGAGAATTTGAGGAAGGTTGTATAGAAAGTATGTCCAAAAGAGATGACAAATTTATAAAATACTACGCATTCCTAGGAGTATAACATCATCCGAATCATAGAATCACCTCATTTTTGCGTCTTCCAAGTAGGATCATCAAATCGATACAGTCAAACATTATCTTAACTGAAACACAGTATATACTCATTTGAACCAATTTCATGGAAAGTGAGGCAACAACCCAATTTTTGTGTGTGTTTCTGTAAGCACATTCATTTCATTTGTGTGTGTAATGAAAGAGAGGCAACAACCCAATGAAAGAGAGGCAACAACCCAATTTTTCATAGAGTGGGCATCATATGCAAGGAGACAAAAACAAGGAGAATATGACTTTTAAACAAAAATTTTTCTTTTTTTTCTCACAGAGATAAGAAGTAGTGACAATCCATTCAATAAAAATAAGCAGGTTAGAATCAAGATCAAGGTGGAAGGGAGAAAAAAGAGTAAACCACAAGAAAATTAATTCAATTGAAATACTTCATTGTTACAGACAAGTAGACCAATATAGAAAAAAATAGATACTCTGTTTGTCTGGGCTACTTAAGTGCCAAGTTTGTTGAGTTAAAAAAATCTCTAAAGCTCATATGCGGAAGATTGCAAACATCCCCCCTCATGGAAAGGAAACATTTGAGCAAATTCATACAACTGATTACTTTAATTAGCATGATACACTGTCTCCCAGAAACCACAATCAAGTGTGTTTTAACACACCCCATAGAAATATATGAAGCCAAAATAGAAAGAATGTGCTTACAGAAACACACACAAATACATAGACTCTAGAGACACACGCACACACATACGCACAAATACATAGTCTCCAGATAGTTTATTCTAGTAGATGAGAATAGCGCAAGTCATTTTAATTCCCTTTCTATACTGTTTTTCACTACCACAGCATACCCAAAATGTTTTCCTGTGTTATAGTTTGCAGACCCCTAAATCACTCTACTGCACTAGAAAATAATGAATTAGTGTATTTATAATTCATCTCTTACCCACTCCAGGAACACAAAGATACTTATTGTGCATTAACTAATGTATTTAGAGCCCTAAGAAGTGTGACAGGTGCATAGAAATCTATCTCTAAGTATATGTTGGATACATTAACCCTTCCTTCTCCCTCTGAGAGAACACATGATAATGTGATTCAAAGGAAGCACACAGTAAAAGGTACTTAAGAAAAGATATGGTGAATTTTTGTCCATATCTTATGAAGAGCATATTTTATATCTTTGTTCCTCAAGCTGTAGATCAAAGGATTTAACATGGGGGTAATGAGGGTGTAAAATATAGAAGCTACTTTATCAGTGTCAAGGGAATGATGGGACTTGGGCTGCAAATACATGAACAGTAAAGTCCCATAGAATACTGTGATTGCTGACAGGTGGGATCCACAAGTGGACAAAGCCTTGTGCCTACCCCCAGCAGAGTTCATCCTGAAAATGGTCACAAGGATGAGGAAGTAGGACACAAGGACCATCGGAAATGACAAAATCAAGTTAAAAACTGAGAAAACCAGAATAATCATTTCAATGTCATATGTAATAGAGGAGAGCAGAGACAACAGGAAAGACAGTCACAGTATAAATGACTGACAACATTGTAGCCACAGAATGATGAATTAAATATCTTTACAGTGATGGAAAGAGACACAACTATGCTATAGAAATAGGGGAATGCCAACAGCATGTGACAAACTCTTTGGGACATCATGATGGTGTAGAGCAGAGGGTGACAAATGGCCACATAGTGGTCATAGGACATTGCTGACAAAATATATAACTCACTAACAATAAACATAATGTAGAAAGCTCCCTGGATGGCACAAAAATAATAGGAGATTGTATTTTGAGCAACAACAAAACTTTCTAACATTTTGGGTCCCACGGAAGTTGAATAACCAAGATCAGTGAGAGACAGGTGTCTGAGAAAGAAGTACATGGGTGTTTGGAGTCTGGCATCCACCTTGGTGAGGATGACCATGCCCAAGTTGCCCACCACTGAGATCATGTAGATGAGCAGCAACAGCCCAAATAATGGAGCCTGCAGCTCAGGGTGGTCTGTGATTCCCAGGAGGATAAATTCACTCATCACTGTTTGATTGTGTTTTTCCATGCAGGTTTATCAGAAAACCTATTCTGGATAAAGACACCAGCAGAGTCAATAGCTGTCATGTAATGTCATTTGGTAGTGTCTTAGTACTCAAAACCAGAACAAATATGATACATCCAAATTTCCAATTCGGAGTATTTTAAAATAAGTCCACCTGCAACATAAACATAATAACAATAATCAATAGATAGATAATAGATAGAGAATTAGTGATGTAGGAGAGAGAGAGAGAGAGAGAGAGAGAGAGAGAGAGAGAGAGAGAGAAAGAAAAAGAGAAAAAGAGGATGAAAGAGAGAAAGAATTGAACCTGGTTGCAAGGAATATACCTGTGTCAGGAATCTTTTGTTGAGCTAAGAAAGCAAATAAAAAAATACAATATTTATTGCATTAAACTGTGTGTGTATGTGGTGTTGTGTATGTGTGTATTTACAGGAAATACACATTCATCTCACATAAAGCATTGCTTATAAAATTTTGAGTAGATATTCTACCACATGTGTTTACCTCCCTATGTCAGAAATACTGAAAAACTCTTATGAAAAATATTTTAAATCAAAGGTATAAGAAGCAATATATTTTGTGTACAGGCAGTGATGAAAGGCTCAAAGAAACTCTTGGTAGGTACTAATTTTAGGGTAAAATGAGAGACTTTAGAGCTTTTTCTCCCCAACTTAAGACAGCAGGCACCAGCATAAAACTAATTTTTCACAGTTTACTGTGTTGATTACCTCACTATTATGTTTTAAGGCTATACATTTTCAGAATATTGTTATGTGTTTACTTTGGATTCCACTGGAAACTGAACATGCTCTACTTTGTGCCATCACCTTAAAACTGCATACTGAAAAGTTTCCTGACCACCAAAAATTGATTTACACATCAGTATAAGATGGAAACATTTTTCCACTCACCAAAATTTCAAGAAAAATTTCACATTTATAGATTGTTTTGAATTTGTGTTGTTAGAATATTTTTGAGAAGGGACTAGAGCCTAGAGAGCTCTTCCTAAGAGCCTAGAGTAAATAACTGACTAAAGATTTGGAAGGATATGAAATTAGAAACCAGGGAGTACCCGTTGTGGCTCAGTGATTAACAAATCCTACTACGAACCATGAGGTTGCAGGTTCGATCCCAGGCCTTGCTCAGTGGGTTGAGGATCCAGCATTGCCATGAATTGTGGGGTAGGTTGCAGATGTGGCTTGGATCTGGTGCTGCTGTGGCTATGGTATAGGCTGGCAGCTACAGCTCCAATTAGACCCCTGCACTGGGATCCTCCATATGCTGGGGGTGTGGGCCAAGAAAAGGCAAAAAAAAAAGGAATTAAAAACCAATCACCTGCAGCTTCATAATTCTGCCATAATTGTTTGTTTTTTTTTGTTCCTGACTCTTCTGCTAGCCTTTTCTTGTCCCAGAGTCTTAGTTTATTATAATAAATTAATCACTTATTAATGTTTATAAATCATTAAGCATTTATACAAAATGCAAATATTACATAAACTATATGGCATTGACATTTCAAAGATGCTCATTGTGTCTGTGAAAATACTTGAACAATTGGTCTCAACAAAAAGGGGAGAAGTTCTCTTCTGCTCATGGATTATCAAAGGCAGGATGTAGGCAGAAATGATCAGAAATCCTCATATGCTGTGGTGCTTTGTCATAGAATAAACATGCTAATTGCTAATACTAAAAAGTATCTGGGTATTGGCAAAATATAGCACCACATGGAATTGTCTGTTTACCTGTCATGAAATCTCTGTCTAGTCTCCTCATGTGCTTCATAACACACAGAGTGTGAACCATTTATGGATCTCTTCTACCCTCGGAGATGCTCCCTGAAGAGATGCCAAGCAATTTCCTAATTGTCCATTAACATTTGAAAGCTTCACTGAATGCAAAGGGAGGTGTGTGTTTATTAGTAGTCCAGAACAATTTGGGTTGCTCAGTGAGTTCAACATATTTGGGTTTTGTGTGTTACATTTCTACTTTTTACTCTTGACTAACTTTCTTTTTCCCTGACTCTGATATTTCTTTTTACAAGTTTATGTGGCTAGACTATGCTGCCAATTGTTTGCTCAAACATCAGTCAAGATGTAGCTGTGAGGATATCCTTTTTTAGATCCCATTATCCTTTACATCAGGAGAGTTTTAGAAGAGCTGATTTCCCTCTAGAATGTGGGTGGGTCTCTTTCAATCAAGAGTGAAGAATGATGAACCCTAATTTAAAAAAAAAAATGTGCTTCCAGATTGCCTCAAATTCTGCCTGAGTTTTTCCCACTATAATTCAGACAGCATTATCAAGTCTTGCTTTTTGCCAGCCTGCTCCACAGATTTCTGCCTTGCATCTCCCACAATCGCATTACCTATTTTCTTAATCTCTCTCTCTATCCCCCTATATATATATTTTTTTTCTCTGTTGTACACTAATTCAACCATTTAGATGTCTGGATTAATATAGTTTATCCACATAACAGGCCTATCAGTACTCCTCTAGCTCTGCAATGGTTCCTCATGTGTCTGACACAATGGAGATGGGTTCAATCACTGTCCTATTGGTTTGCCTAAAATACTTAAATGAACTAAAATAATATTGTGTATATGTAAGATGTTGCTTCTTCCATTCATTTTTTAACTCTAAGGCAAGGAATTAGTGACACCTATTTCTCATTCTCAGTTCATACTGGATAGTCGCCTTCTGTCTGTTGAGGGCTTTTCTTTCATTTTATTTGCCTTCATTGCATTTCACTATGTCTTGTTTTCCCATCGTATCCAATACCCTTTCCAATTCCTCTCCTTGCCCTGGCAAATATTCTCAAGTACCCTGTAGAATCCATACACTCTGCAACAGTGTATTATGTTGTGGGCATCAGTTTTACTAGGCATGTATGTTATTGAGCTGTAAATGTGCATTGTTGAATGTTATTGAGCTGTAAATGTGCATTGTTGAATGTCATTTAGCAGTTTTTGGTGGTATATCCATGTTGTGACATTTTATTTTTGCTTCTGTCTTCATTGTACTCAAAAATACATTAAAAACATGGATCTTTTCTTTATTTGTAGATACTTTGTTTTTCTCCTACATCAGCTATCACTAACACTACCACAACATATAGACCAATTAAAGGTTGAGCTTACAACCTTTATATGCTGTGAACAAATTCTCCATGATACACACATCATGTATATCCCCCGTGTATGTTCCTGTGTGGATATTGATGAAGATACATCTATGGTCAGAACTATACATATTCCCTTGATTACATGTTCACACAGCCATGAGTGGTCTTGATAAAAACACATAAAATATGTCAATTCATTTTTTAAAATATTTCAGAGGTTTCCTGGATCTTCACCTCTATGACAGGTGCCTAAACTATGTTCTTTCTTGTTAGTTATTACTATAAGACGTGTGTATCTATTATTGAATTTTCCTTTTGTTTATAGTTTGATTCTTGACATGTTTAATAATGAAGTAAAACACTGCATTGAGGCATCACTAAAATAAATATAGTGTGTGTATGTTAAGTATTAAATTTAATGACTTTTCAATATGTATACTTATGTGAAACAATGAAAACAATATAGGTAATAAACATATATTCACCTCTAAATTTCCTGAGTGTCAATATAGTACTTCCATTCCACGTTTTCTTACAGTGCACTGGCTCAGGCAACCTTATACTTGAGATTTTTTGTTTTGTTTTGTTTTAACATTTTATGTTGAAGTAATTATAGAATTATAAGGAGTTTCAAAAAATAAGTCCAGGGAGTTCCCGTTGTGGCTCAGAGGTTATGAAATGAAGATGCTGGTCTAATCCTTGGCCTTGCTTAGTCAGTTAAGGATCTGGCATTGCCATGAACTGTACTGTAGTTCGCAGATGTGACTCAGATTTGGTGTTTCTGTGGCTGTGGTGTAGGCCAGCAGCTATAGCTCCAATTTGACCGCTAACCTGGGGACTTCAATGTGCTTCAGGCGCAGCCCTAAAGAGCAAAAAAAAAAAAAAAAAAAGCCCAGAGAGCTCTTGTATCTCACTTCCTTTTTCTAGTGGTAACAAAGGTAGCAATTTGCATTAATGCAGCAGGATATCACAGCAGTGAAATTAACATTGATAACAATCCCCTGACTTGATTCAGATTTCACTAGGTTTGCAGGCCCTCATCTGTGCATTATTGTTTTTATATGTTGCCAGATTTGATTTGTTAGAATTTTGTTTAAAATTCTGGAATATATATTGACTGGTATTGCTGGTTTTTTTTTTTCTTTTTATTCATTTATTGCTTTTTAGGGCCACACTCAAGGCAAACGGAATTTCCTAGGCTAGGGGTTGAATTGGAGCTGCAACTGCCAGCTTCACAGTAATGTGGGATCCAAGCCACGTCCAAGATCTATACCACAGCTCAGAGCAATGTTGGGTCATTAAAGCACTGACCAAGTCCAGGGATTGAACACATACCCTCAGGGATACTGGTCAAGTTTGTGACCCATTGAGCCATAACAAGAACTATATTTTATAATACTTTCTTCTTCATTTAATACTAGGAGAAATCTTTCCAAATAAAATTGGGAAATACACCTTCTTTTTAGTTTTTTGAGTGAATAAGATGATAATTACTTCTTTTACCCTAAACATTACATAGTGTTCTAGTCAAGCCACCTGGACCTGATATTGGGATGGAGATATTTTTAGTAAAAATTTCTTTTGAGATCATCTTCATTTTTTTATGGGATTTTTTCATTTTTCATTTTCGAGATCATCTGAATTTATTATAGCGTGTTTCTTAGTGTCCATACACATGAATTTCTACCTATCTATCTATCATATATCTATCTATATTTAAAATAAACCCCCTCTTATTATTCTGATTTAAGCACAGAGTGCTATTTTAAAGACAATATTAGTGTTGGTAACATTTCTTTTATATTTTCTTTTGCTAATTTCTATTGATTTTCAAAAATCATCATTGTATTATGCATTAAATTTCATTGACATTCAAAATGTGTCCCCTTGGTTACCTAGCATTTAAGGATCCAGTGATATCACTTCTGTGGCTAGGTTTCTATACCATGCCTGGCAACATTCAATGTTGAGAGTGTGGCAAAAAACAACAACAACAGATATCCTATAAAATGATTGATTTATGTACAAATTCCTTGTTTTTAAATATTTGTGATCCATGGAAAATTAGATAATTTCCTAGATAAATTGTATGTCTACTAAAAATGTTTGAAATAGATTATAAACAGTTGTAAAATCTCAATGAATTCTGTTTACTTTTTGTACATCATTTTAGGGACTGTCATTTTAAGGTACACTTAGATTTATTTTAGAAATGAGATATTGGGTTATGTTTGGCCACAAATTTTTTTTTCAAATCCAGTATTAGAGATTTTTACCTTCTTTATTATAAAAGTTATAATTATTTATTGAATATATTTGGGGAATAACATATAAGCAAAAACATTAAATTAAGCACTTTTATAATTTCAGCAACCATCACTAATGTTAACATTGTACCGTACCTCTGTCCATTATGATTTTTTAAAAACAAAAAAGTTTCTTATATTACATATATGCATAGTTCACACTTAGATATATTATTTTAGTAATTAAAAATCAACTAATAATATTTATCTTTTTATGACAATATACTATACATATTTTATTCCAATAAATTTTTGTTGATTCAAATATTAGACTCCAAAAATAATTTAATCCTTGACTGTGAACAAATAAACAAGTCCAATCTCTCTATGGTGTAAATTAAAGTGTCATATCAGACACAACTTAGAGTAGATTTACAGGGAGATCCTGCTGAATAGCATTGAGAACTTTGTCTGGATACTCATGTTGCAACATGGGGGAAAAATGTAATTGTAATGTATACATGTAAGGATGACCTGACCCCCTTGCTGTACAGTGGGAAAATAAAAAAAAAATGTTAAAAATAAACCAAAATATAGAGGAATTTATGGAGGTTTGGTAGAAGTTTGTCCAAGCCATAACATGTGCATCAATTTCTACATATGACACTACAATTTCACTAGAAATATAGCATTGTCCAAATAATGAGATTATCTCCTTTAACTTCTCCCTTTTTTTTTTTTGGTCTTTTTAGGGCCACACCACAGCATACGGAATTTCCCAGGCTAGGGGTCAAATTGGAGCTGTAGCCACTGCTGTATGCAAGAGCCACAGCAACCAGCCACAGCAATGTGGGATCTGAGCCATGTCTGTGACCTACATCACAGCTCATGGAAATGTCAGATGCTTAACCCACTGAGTGAGGCCATGGATCAAACCTGAGTCCTCATGATGCTAGTCAGATTCATTTCCACTGAGCCACGATGGAAACTCCATTTTTTTCCCCTTAACTTCTTAAAGGAGCAATTATCAAATCAATGCAGTGAAACAGAGGCTTCTAATCAAAATACAATACACATTCAATGACACAAGTTTGAGGAAAGTCAGCAACATGAAAGAGAAGCAACAAACCTAATTTATCTTAGAGTAGACTTTTTACACAAATAGATACAATAAGATATTTACTTTAAAACTATAATCATTTTTGTTTTTAAGGAATTTACCATAATAGATATGCTCACTAGTGTAGACAAATGTAGTAATTTAGATAGAATTAGATGTTGTGCTGAACTTCTGAGTGTCTGAAATACCATGACATCGAGTTCATAGGCCCTCTAGGACTCGTTTGTGAAAATAATGGCAGTGAGGAGAAAAGAGTAAGATCCTAAGATTCCCATTGGAAAGAGGGATATTTGAGCAAATTCAGATGAATGTTGGATTTAAATCGCTCCACTCCAATGAGCCTCCTTGAAACTACAGACAAGTTTGCTCTTAACACACCACATGGAAAAATATGGAGACAAAAACAGAATGGATGTGCTAACACAAAGAACACACTTGTGTACAAACACACACTGATACTTGAGAGTTTATTCTAAAAATGGAAAATACCACCAGAGTCATTGAAATTCCCATTTGTACCTATAATTCTTCACACCCACGTAGCATACCCACTCTCCATAATTGCTGCTATGGTCTACAGTGTCCTAACTCACTATAGTGTACTTGAAAACTAACTGAATTATTTTGCTCATGTTTCATATCTTTTTTTTCAGAGATGACAAAGATTTTTTTTTCTGTTTTTCTTATACTAATGGATTTATAGCACTTAGAAGTATGACCGGCATGTATAAAGTATTCCCTAAATATATGACAAACTTATTTGTATTTTTCTCCTCTGAAAACACACACAATAAGGTGGAAATTTCTTAACCTAACTTGTAGGACTCATAGTGACAGTGATCTCTAAGAAAAAACATTGCATAGTTTATTCCACATCCTCCGTAGTGCATGTTTTACATCTTTGTTTACCAAGCTATAAATCAAGGGATTCAACATGGGGATAAAAATGGTATACAATATGGAAGCCACTTTTTCAGTGTCAAAGGAATGACTGGACTCAGGCTTCACATACATAAATGTCAAAGTCCCATAGAACACTGTTACCAGAGTCAGGTGGGATCCACAGGTAGAAAAAGCCTTCCATCTACCATCAGCAGTGTTCATCCTGAGAATGGCTGCAAAGATGAGCAGGTAAGACGCAAGAACTACAACAAGGGTGAAAATCAAATTAAAAGCTGAGAAAATCATTATCATAAATTCAATTTCATGTGTGTTCAAGCAAAGCAAAGATAACAATGGGAAATTGTCACAGTAGAAATGATTGATGATGTTATAGCCACAGAAGGATAAATTAAAAAGCTTTTGGTGACTAGCAGAGAAGCAAATGTGCTGTAGAGATAAGGGATTGCCACCAGCACCCAGCACCTCCTTTCTGACATGATGACAGTATAGAGCAGAGGCTTACAGATGGCTACATAGCGGTCATAGGCTTTGTTGCGGCCAGAATAAAAAGTTCACTGATAATGAACATGATGAAGAAAGACATCTGTGTGGCACAAAAACAACAGGAAATTTTATTTTGATCTGCAACAAAATTTACCAACATTTTGGGGCCCACGGTTGTTGAATAACCAAGGTCAGTAAAAGCCAGGTGTCTGAGAAAGTACATGGGTGTTTGGAGCCTGGCGTCCACCTTGGTGAGGATGACCATGCCCAAGTTGCCCACCACTGAGATCATGTAGATGAGCAGGAACAGGCCAAAAAGCAGAGCCTGCAATTCAGGGCTATCTGTGATTCCCAAGAGAATGAATTCACCCAGCACTGTCCAATTGTGTTTTTCCATCGAAACTTATCAGAAAACCTATCCTGGATAGAGACATCAGCATAGTCAATAATATGGCATAAATTCTGGTAACGAATTAGTATTCAAAATGAGTATAAACAAAATGAATCCAAAATTATCTTTTAGGTTTTATTAAAATACTCTACCAGAGTTCCCATCATAGCTCAGAGGGAATGAATCTGACTAGCATCCATGACAATGCAGGTTTAACCCCTGGTCTTGTTCAGTAGGTTAAGGATCTGGTGTTGCCGTGAACTGTGGTGTAGGTCACAGATGTGGCTCAGATCTGGCATTGCTATGACTGTGGTGTAGGCCAGCAGCTACAACTCTGATTCAACCCCTAGCCTAGGAACTTCCATATGCCACAGGTGCAGCCCTAAAAATACAAAAAAAAAAGAAAGAAAAAAAAATCTACATTCTGGAAATAAAGCATGCATATATAGAAATAGAAATAGAAATAGAGACAAAGTTGGAGATGGGAGAAATTTACATTTTCCATTGGGAAATTTAGTCTCCCAGGGAACATTAGATAAGGTTTTGAAGCATTTGGTTGTCACCACTGGAGAAGGGGTGCTTCTGCCTTCAAATGGTTATATTCCAGTAAGGCTGCTAATTATGGTACTCTATTAGGGTAGCCCCAAACAAGAAAGAATTGTACAGCCCAAAAGCCAAAGCTCTAAGGTTGGCAAACCCTGATATATCTACCCATGTATATAGACTGATATAAAGGTATGTAAAGGTAGCAGAAATAAAAAGAAATTACCTAAACAGGTGAAGATAAATTTTAATTGTCTTTTAAGTAATAATAATTATATCTACATAATTATAATCCCATAATATGACATAATTCATGTTCTAACTGCATTGTAAAAATTTTAAAATCCAAATTCCAGTTGTGGATGGAAACATTTAGAAGCCCTTGCTTTAAAATAAAAGCCCTTTTTTAAATTTTTTTTTGGAAAGATCTTATTCCTGTTGGTAGCACTGGATGAAATGATTAACACATTTGACTAATATTGGAGACAAGTGTCAAAGTAAAGAAACTATCAGATCATATTAGATATTATTTGTTTTTATACAAGGAACATTCCAAGAATTGTACTTAGGTCTATATAACCTCTGTTATACCTACATTTTGGTATATACCAAGGAGTACTTTGGAAAAAGTAAGCTGTCTTAATCGCTTTATACACATCAGCAAAAATAGCTGTTTCTTATAGGATTGTAGGAACGATAAGAATTAAAACTTTCAATAGATTCATGGTATCTAGAAATACCTTCAGGTATCAATTACATAGGATTTTTCTGTGGTTTTTGTTTTTAATTTCTTAGTAGAGAAAACATGTTACCTAAAATGGATTATCCTCACACCTTTATAGATAAATTCTTTTTGTGTGACAATTTTTTTTTGGCAGGGTATCATGATGAGTAGCTGGATTGCCATGTTCACCTAATAGGCCTCAGTTCCTCAAACATGACTCAAGTTTAGGACAATTTAGGATGGATCATCACTGTGCAATTCTTGTGGATAATTTATCTTCTGCCTTACCTCAAATATGAAATATGTATTTACCTAAAATGTAACATATTTCTTCCCTCCAAGTTTGTGTATATTTTAATTGGTATATTCTAAGTGTGTATAACAGGTAAAGTATATTTTGTCAAGGAGGAACCTAAGCCAGTATGTGAACATGGAGCAAATTCAGAGAAAAATATGTCAGTGGAATTGATTTTATATAACGAAGTCTTTTAAACATTTTTTTTTGGATATAGAGATTTTCTACTTTACAGGAAAAAAGGTTTAAAATAATTGTATGACAATAGGATACTGGCAAAATAAAATCCATAGACAATTTTATATTTCATTTATTTATTTATTTATTTATTTGTATTTTTTTGTCTTTTTTGCCTTTTTCTAGGGCCACTCCCATGGCATATGGAGGTTCCCAGGCTAGGGTCTAATCGGAGCTCTAGCTGCCAGCCTACACCGCGGCCACAGCAACGTGGGATCCGAGCCGTGTCTGCGACCTACACCACAGCTCAAGGCAATGCTGGATACTTAATCCACTGAGCAAGGCCAGGGATCGAACCTACAACCTCATGGCTCCCAGTCAGATCTGTTAACCACTGTGCCACGACAGGAACTCCGACAGTTTTATATTTTAATATAGAAACATATTTATTATGTATGTATGTTATATATAATATCTTTATTTATCTAACTTACATAAATGTTAAGTCTATCTCTATATTAAGGCCATAAAGAACTCCTCCATACTATGGTACAGCATATAAGGATGGCAAATATAATCCTGTGAAATAAAGATATATATGAATATCACTAATAAGCTATTAATTTAAACAACACCAGGTATACCAGACTAGAATGAGGATGTTAGGCTAAAGTAAAGAATTAGTAATTAAAAATTTGTGTTACTGTGTACTTAAAAAGAGAATAATAAATGAAAAAATAGAACTGGTCATAAGTATAAAAAATAGCAATGCTGGGAGTCTCCAAGTTGTAAGAAAGTAAAAAAAAAATGCATTTATCATATTACTTTATATATAAGTTTACAGGAAGTACATCTCACATAAACCTTATTTATAAGGTTATGAGCTTCTGAGATCTTACCTTGTCCCCATGTACATAAATTTCTTGTCAGTAATACTGAACTACAATTAGGAAAAACAATTTATTTAAAATATTTTATGGCCACATCCACAACAATGGAAGTTCCTGGATCAGGGACTGAATCTCAGCCATAGACACGGCAACGCCATATCCTTTAACACACTGGGCCAGGCCAGGCTGGGGATCATATCAGCACCTCCACAAGGACCTGAGCCACAGTAGTCAGATTCTTAATCCATTGCACCACAGCAGGGGCTCCAAAGAGACATTTTAAATAAATGGAAGAGTGATATACATCTTGTTTTGATGCACTGATGAAATAGTGCAACCGTGCTGCAGAAAAGAAATTACATTGGTAAGTGCTGATTTTTCCATAAGATAATGGAGGATTGAAGAACTGTTTCTTACCGGTTTCTGAGTTGTGAGGAAGGCATTAGGTTACCTTTTCATAGCTTATTATCCACTAATATTTTTCACTGGACACAGAACATACTGTATATTGTACCAATAACACTGGGTACTCAAAATCCCTAGCCTCCAAAAATCGCTTTTCGCATCTCAGTGCAAGATAGAAACCCCCTTTTCATTCATCAAGAGATCACAAAAATTCACATGTATACATTGATTTAATGTTCACTAAGTATACAATATTTTTTGAGAAGGTAATAAGAAGATCTTAAAGTCACTAACTGGCTAAGAATTTGGAAAGACATTAAGTTAGAAATTGACCATGGGCAGCATCTTCATAATTCTGACATAACTTTTCTTTTTTTATTCCTGACTCTTTAGTTAGCCTCTTCCCTCTCAATTTTGTCCCTTCTTATTGATGTAATTAAGTATTTGTAGAAAACACAAATATTACATAAAATTTGGCACTGCCATTTCCAAGGTGGTCATTAGCATTTGAGAAAATATTTGAATAATTAATCTCAAAGAAAAGAGGAACAGTCCTATTCTCCCTCTTTTCTTTCTTTTTTTTTTTTTTTCCCACACCTGCAGCAGCAGCATCCAGGGCAGGCATTCAACCTGCGCCACAGCAGAGATGCCACCAGATCCTTAACCCGGTAAGCCACCAGGGAACTCCACACTGTTATGTTGATGAATTACCAATAGCAGGATGCTCATGGAAATGAACCTGAAATTCTCACATTTTACTATGTTTCGTCATAGAAGAAATACTACATTGAAAATCACCAAAACATCTGGATATTGGTACAGTACAGCACCGCATGAAATATTTCATTTACCTGTCATAAAATGTCTGTCTCAGCTTCCCCATGTGCTTCATGACATGCACAGTGAGAACTATTTATGGGTTATTTTCCACCCTCTGAGGCTTCCTTAGGAGATACCAGACAATTTCCTTAATGTCCCCAAAGCATTGAAATCTTCACAGAAACAAGGGAAGGGATGTGTTTATTAGCAGTTCAAAACAATTGTATTCACCAATGAGTTAGGTTTACTTGTGTGTGTTTCATTACAGCTTTTACTGTTGATTAGTTTCCTACAGACTGGTCTTCTGATATAGTCTAATATAACAATCTATGTATCTGAAGTAATATATTTCATCTGTACAACAAGTTTGTCAGTGTTCCTCTAACTCTGCCATGGTCTCCTCAAGTGGGTGACACAATAGAAATGGGTTTAATCGGTCTTATTGCGTTATTGAAAATATTTAAATGCACCAACAGAGTAATATGTTGCATCTAGAAAAGATCCTGATTCCTTCTCTGTTTCTTTTTTTAACTCTTGGGTGAGGAATTAGTGACTCCTATTTCTCATTCTCATTTCGCTCAGAACCATCATCTTTTTATTTCAGATTTCTCTCTCATTATATTTACCTTCATTAAGTTTCAATATTTTTTCCCCATCAGGTCCAGTACCTGCTCCAGTTCTTCTTGTACATTCACAGATTCTACTCTAGTTTATATATGTCTTACATGATATATTCTGCAACAAGGCAATGTTTATGTGCATATATTTTAAATTGTTTCACTATTTGTGATATACCACATCGTGACTATTTTTCTCTGCTTTTTTATTCATTACTGTCAAAATACATTTAAAATTAAGGGGTCTTTTCTTCCTTAGTAGATATTTTGTTTTTCTCCATCCTCAGCTATCACTAACTCTACTACAACCTATAGTCCAATGAAAAGCCTTGACTTTGCCACATTAATAGGTTGTGAACAAATTCTCCATGGTACACATATCACATATCCACCTCTGTGAGTGTTCCTGTATAGATAAAGAAATAGACAAATCTATACTTCCTCATATACATATTTCCATGCTCAACCACTCACATAGTAGAGAGATCTCCTGATAATAACATGGATAATACTCTTGTAAACTATTTCAGATTGGTTTTTCAAGTACACTTTTTCACCCATCATATATGAGGTTTCCTGGATCATCACTCTCTGACTGGTACCTAAATCATATTCTCTCTTAGTAAGTCTTATTTTTATAAGGTGTATCTCCCCCTTGTTTATGGTTTGATTTTTGGCTTGTTTAGGAGTAAATGATCACCTTTTTGAGGCATCATTGAATTCAATGAACCGGGCATATATAAAGTGTGAGACTTTAGGTTTTTAACATACATATGCACCTGAGAAAGAATGAAAACTTTCTAGATAATGAACATTATCTATCACCCCTAAATTGTCTTAATGTCCAGGTAGTACTTACTTTCTACCCTTTCCTTACCCCATGCTCTCCTGGGAAGCGCTAGACTTGATTTTTTTTAACTTTTATGTTGAAGTAAGTATAAAGTTATAAGAAATTTCAAAAGAGAGAACAGAGAGTTCCAGTGTCCTTAGTTTTTCTAGTGGTTACAACTTACATATATATTTTACAATATCCCAACCACTTCA
The DNA here is from genome assembly GCF_016906955.1 of Phacochoerus africanus. Classification (NCBI taxonomy): domain Eukaryota; kingdom Metazoa; phylum Chordata; class Mammalia; order Artiodactyla; family Suidae; genus Phacochoerus; species Phacochoerus africanus. Next base: position 94,311,579 of record NC_062545.1, read on the forward strand.
TTAACACTGATATAATCCACTGACTTCGTTCAGATTTCACCAGTACTGCAGCTATGCCTCTGTGTATTTATATCATATTATGCAACTTCATCATACGTGTACATTTGTGTAACTACCACAAAAGTCAACATACCAACTTATTTCACCACCACAAGTATTTCTTATGACATTCCTTTATAGCCTGGGCCCCTTTCCTTCTTTAATCCTTAATTTTAAACCTATTCAACCACAAATCTGTTTTTCATCTCAGTAATTTTATCTCTGAATAACATTTTATGAGGAAATACCATTGGTAACCTTTTGCACAGTAATTTTCATGAGGTTCATCATGTTTTTTCATGTATCAGTTATTAGTGCTTTATCATTAGTTTATGACTGTGTTCATTATTATTCCATGATATTGATCATACAGTTTGTTCAGTTATTCACTTTGAAATATATTTGAGTTGTTTCCAACTTTCACCTATTACAGATAGAGTTCTATCAACTTCTGTACAAAGGTGATTGTTTGAGCTCAAAACATCATCTTCAGTTCTCTAAGGTGACTTTCTAAACCTATACTTCATTGAAAGTCTAATTTATGGAGTTCCCATCATGCTCAAGGGAAGCATATCTGACTAGTATCCATGAGGATGCTGGGTTGATTCCTGGCCTTGCTCAGTGGGTTAAAGATCCAGTATTGTCTTGGGCTGTGGTATAGGTTGCAGATGTGGCTCAGATCTGGTGTTACTGTGACTGTAGTGTAGGCCGGCTAATGTAGCTCTGAATGGACCCTTGGCCTGGTAAACTCCATATGCTGCAGGTGCAGCCCTAAAGAGACAAACAATAAAAATAAAAAATAAAAAAGTCCTATTTAACATTTTTTTTTTATTTTTATGAATCTCTTTATGTCATATTGATGGACTTTTCACATAGTATTAGGTCCTTTAGGTGAATTTTCTCTTATGTTTTGCTCTAAAATTTTAGTTTCACATTTTATATTTGTCATGTTTTATTGCGAGTTAATTTTTGTACTAATTTTAGTTCAACATCCTTCCTTCTTTCCTTCCTTCCTTACTCCCTCATTCCCTCTCTCCTGTCTTCCTCTTTTTCTTTTTTTCTTTCCTTTATATCTTCTTTCTTTTCCTGTGGACAATGAATTAATTGTTCTAGCACAATTTGTTCAATGGGCACTCTTTCTTTGAATTGCTTACGTACCTCATGTAAATTTAATTGGACTTTTTTTGTATCTATTTGATCATGCTCAATTGCATTATCATAATGTTCAGTATCATACTTTAGAGCCCAATATTTATTTGCCTATTGTCTGTACTTTCTGTTAGTCTTAAAAAGAGAGGAATTTTGGTTGTTAAACTCAATAATATATGTTTATTTCCTTGAATGAATCCATTTACATAATATATATCAGGCAATTTTTTGTGCCTTTCACTGTGCTAGAAGACATAGATGAAATTGTGAATGTAATAAGCAGAGTCTCTGGCTTTATGGAAATAAATGTTTATTGCAGAAGACATAAAAACGGGGTACTTTCGACTGCATGTGGGAATGACACCTAATTTGTACCTGAAAGTAAATATGTTAACATCTCAAGTATGAGGTTGAATTAGCAATCTGTCAGTGATCAATTTTAGCTTGAAAATAATGGATATATTTATTTGTTTCTTTGTTAATGTCACATTGATTCTTGTCCATCCCAGGAAGATGTACAAGGCTAAAACAATGTTAGTTATAATAACCTTGGAAAATATGGTATTGATCGTTAGTATATCCTACAGTGAATTTTAAGCAGAACATTTGCACACATATTCCAAGTTCTGCATACAGCATTTTTCACCTCTTTGTTTCTTAAACTGTAGATCATAGGATTCAGCATGGGTATTACAAGAGTATAAAATAAAGAGGTCACTTTATCAGTATCAAAGGACTCACTGGACTTGGGCTGCACATACATAAAGAATAGAGTCCCATAGATACAGGTATCACTGTCAGGTGAGAGCCAAAGGTGGAGAGAGCTTTGTTCCTGCTTTCTGCAGAGTTCATCCTAAGGATGATGACAAGGATCAGAGTGTAGAACACAATGACTATCAAAAGAGAGGACACCAAATTAAAAGTAGAAAACATCAGAATTATCAGTCAAATTTCCTGTGTGTCTGAGCATAGCAAAGCTATCAAGGACAGACTGCTGCAGTAGAAATGCCTAATGACATTAGAGTCACAGAACAATGAAGTTAAAATTTTTAGGATTGTCAGAGAAGACAAAATGACACTATAGTTATAAGGGATCACCACTAGTACACAACACAACCTTGGTGACATTATGACAGTGTAGAGCAGAGGGTGACCAATGGCCACATAGCAGTCATAGGCCATTGCCGACAGAATGAAAAGTTCACTGATAAAGAACGTGATGAAAAACGCCAGCTGTGTGGCACAAAAATAATAGGGGATTTTATTTTCATCCACGACAAAACTTACTAACATCTTGGGTCCACAACTAACAGTTGTGGAATAACCAAAATCTGTAAGAGACAGGTGTCTGAGAAAGAAAGTACATGGGTGTTTGGAGGCTCGCATCCACCTTGGTGAGGATGACCATGCCAAAATTGCCCAACCCTAAGATCACAGAGATGAGCAGGAACAGCCCAAAAAATGGAGCCTGCAGCTCAGGGTGGTCTGTGTTTCCCATGAGGATGAATTCGCTCAGCACCGTTCCATTGTGTTTTCCCATCAAGATTTATAAGGAAACCTGGTTAAAGGTATCAGCATAGTCAATAGCATCATGTATAAAGTCAGCTGACAAAAAATATGCAAATCTAAATATATTTTTAAGCACAATGAAAAAAAATTCACCATCTCCTGTAAATAAAAAATAAAAATATACAAATAAAAAGAGAGATAAAAATATATTTGGGAAAGAGAGAGAGTTGTAGCTTTCCCCTGGGGGAGATTAATCCCCTAAAGAGTATTCAATAATGTTTGGAGGCATTTTGGTTGTCACCTCTGGAGGTGGTTAGAGCCCAGTGAGGCCGGTGATTATAATTTATTAGGGCAACTCCCAACTACAAAGAATTATACAGCTCCAAAACCAAATGGCCAACATTTGCAAACTCTGATTGAAATGTATTCATATATAGATATGGATTAATAAAAATGTCAATGAAGGAAGCATGTCTAAAAATAGTGTCGGAGTTCCCTTCGTGGTGCAGTGGTTAACGAATCCAACTAGGAACCAGGAGTTTGCGGGTTTGATCCCTGCCCTTGCTCAGTGGGTTGGGGATCTGGCATTGCCATGAGCTGTGGTGTAGGTTTCAGACACGGCTTGGATCCCATGTTGCTGTGGCTCTGGTGTAGGCCAGTGGCTACAGCTCTAATTGGACCCCTAGCCTGGGAACCTCCACATGCCGTGGGAGCAGCCCAAGAAATAGCAAAAAGACAAATAAATAAATAAATAAAAATAGTGTCATAAATTGTAAATGTTGTTTTATAGGTGAAGGTACACTATTCTATCCTCTTTTATAAAATGAGAATCACATAATAAAATCTAGAAAATTAAAAATCTCATAATGCACATTCTAATCACATCATAAAAATTAAAATCCAAATTCCAATTATGTGTGGGAACATTTAGAAGCCCTTGATTTAAAACACACTCATCTGAAAGCCCTTGTGTCTGTAGGTAGTACAGCACCAAAGGCTTAATGCACTTAAACCATATTAGATAGAGGTGTAAAAAAATGAAATTTTGGACTTCCTGTCCTGGCGCAGCAGAAACAAATCCTACTAGTAACCATGAGTTTGCAGGTTCGATCCCTGGCCTCGCTCTGTGGGTTAAGGTTCCAGTGTTGCCGTGAACTGTGGTGTAGGTCACAGACATGGCTCAGATCTGGCATTTCTGTGGCTGTGGTGTAGGCTGGCAGCAACAGCTCGCATTTGACCCATAACCTGAGAACCTCCATATGCCGCAGGTACGGCCCTAAAGAGAGACAAGAAGACAAAAAAAAAAAAAAAAAGAAAAAAGAAAAGAAATTTTAACAGAACATAGTACACTTAATTTGTCCTTATACAGGAAAATATCCTATGAAAACTACATAGGTTGATATAATCGCTCCTGTAATTATACTATTTGTATATACAAAGGAGCACTTAGGACAAATACAAGTTATCATGTCTTTACACATATCGGCAAAATCAACTGTTTTTTTGAAGGATTGGTAAGATAAATGAGAAGGAAGCATATGTATGTATTTATGGTACCTGAAAATGCCTCTCAAATATCAAATACATAGAAAATTCTATATATGTTTATTTTTTTAATTTTTTTTAATTTCCCACTGTACAGCAAGGGGGTCAGGTTATCCTTACATGTACACATTACAATTACATTTTTCCCCCACCCTTTCTTCTGTTGCAACATGAGTCTCTAGACAAAGTTCTCAATGCTATTCAGCAGGATCTCCTTGTAAATCTATTCTAAGTTGTGTCTGCTAAGACCAAGCTCCCGATCCCTCCCACTCCCTCCCCCTCCCATCAGGCAGCCACAAGTCTCTTCTCCAAGTCCATGATTTTCTTATCTGAGGAGATGTTCATTTGTGCTGGATATTAGGTTCCAGTTATAAGTGATATCATATGGTATTTGTCTTTGTCTTTCTGGCTCACTTCACTCAGTATGAGATTCTCTAGTTCCATCCATGTTGCTGCAAATGGCATTATGTCATTCTTTTGTATGGCTGAGTAGTATTCCATTGTGTATATATATGCCCTCTTCCGAATCCAATCCTCCGTCGATGGACATTTGGGTTGATTCCATGTCCTGGCTATTGTGAATAGGGCTGCAATGAACATGCAGGTGCATGTGTCTCTTTTAAGTAGAGTTTTGACCAGATATATGCCCAAGAGTGGGATTGTGAGGGCATATGGAGTTCTATGTATAGATTTCTAAGGTATCTCTAAACTGTTCTCCAGAGTGGCTGTACCAGTTTACATTCCCACCAACAGTGCAGGAGGGTTCCCTTTTCTCCACACCCCCTCCAGCACTTGTTCTTTGTGCATTTATTAATGATGGCCATTCTGAATGGTGTGAGGTGGTCTCTCATGGTAGTTTTGATTTGCATTTCTCTTATAATCAGCGATGTTGAGCATTTTTTCATGTGTTTGCTGGCCATCTGTATATCTTCTTTGGAGAAATGTCTATTCAGGTCTTTTGCCCATTTTTCCATTGCTTGATTGGCTTTTTTGCTGTTGGGTTGTATAAGTTGTTTATATATTCTAGAGATTAAGCCCTTGTCGGTTGTATCATTTGAAACTATTTTCTCCCATTCTGAAAGTTGTCTTTTTGGTTTCTTTTGGGTTTCCTTTGCTGTGTAAAAGCTTTTCAGTTTGATGAGGTTCCATGGGTTTATTTTTGCTCTAATTTCTATTGCTTTGGGAGACTGACCTGGGAAAATGTTCATGATGTTGATGTCCGAGAGTGTTTTGCCTATGTTTTCTTCTAGGAGTTGGATGGTGTCCTGTCGTCTATTTAAGTCTTTCAGCCATTTGGAGTTGATTTTTGTGCATGGTGTGAGGGTGTGTTCTCATTTCATTGCTTTGCATGCAGCTGTCCAGGTTTCCCAGCAATGCTTGCTGAATAGACTTTCTTTTTCCCATTTGATGTTCTTGCCTCCCTTGTCAAAGATGAATTGACCATAGGTGTCTGGGTTTATTTCTGGGTTCTCTATTCTGTTCCATTGGTCTGTCTGTCTGTTTTGATACCAGGACCACACTGTTTTGACGATTGTGGCTTTGTAGTATTTCGTGAAGTCTGGGAGAGCTATGCCTCCTGCTTGGTTTTTGTTTCTCAGGATTGCTTTGGCGATTCTGGGTCTGTTGTTGTTGCATATAAATGTTTGGATTGTTTGTTCCAGTTCTGTGAAAAATGTCCTGGGTAATTTGATAGGGATTGCATTGAATCTGTAGATTGCTTTGGGTAGTATGGCCATTTTTACAATATTGATTTTCGCAATCCAGGAACATGGAATATCTTTCCATTTCTTTACATCTTCTTTGATTTATTTGATTTTATAGTTCTCGGCATATAGGTCCTTTCCCTCCTTGGTCAGGTGTATTCCAAGGTATTTGATTTTGTGAGGTGCAATTTTAAAAGGTATCATGTTTTTGTATTCCTTTTCTAATATTTCATTGCTGGTATACAGAAATGCAACTGACTTCTGAATGTTAATCCTATATCCTGCTACTTTGCTGAATTTATTAATCAGTTCAAGTAGTTTTGGGGTTGAGTCCTTAGGATTTTCTATGTATAGTATCATGTCATCTGCATACAGTGACAGTTTGATCTCTTCTCTTCCTATATGGATGCCTTTTATTTCTTTGGTTTGTCTAATTGCTGTAGCTAGGACTTCCAAAACGATGTTGAAGAGCAGTGGTGAGAGTGGGCATCTCTGTCTTGTTCCAGATTTGAGTGAGAGGCTTTCAGTTTTTCCCCATTGAGGATTATATTTGCTGTGGGTTTCTCATAAATGGCTTTGATTATATTCAGGAATGTTCCCTCTATACCCACTTTGGCGAGGGTCTTGATCATGAATGGATGTTGGACTTTGTCAAATGCTTTTTCTGCGTCTATTGAGATGATCATATGATTTTTGACTTTTTTTTTTGTTAATGTGGTGTATGATACTGATTGATTTGCATATGTTGAACCATCCTTGTGAACCTGGGATGAACCCAACCTGGTCATGGTGTACGATTTTTTGGATATGTTGTTGGATTCGGTTGGCTGATATTTTGTTGAGAATTGTTGCATCTATATTCATCAATGATATTGGGCGATAGTTTTCTTTTTTGGTGGTATCTCTCTCTGGTTTTGGAATGAGGGTGATGGTGGCATCATAGAATGTCTTTGGGAGTATTCCTTCTCCTTCAACCTTTTGAAAGAGTTTCAGTAGGATGGGCACCAATTCCTCTTTATATGTTTGATAAAATTCACCTGTGAAGCCATCTGGTCCTGGACTTTTATTTGTAGGGAGTGATTTTATGACCTCTTCCATTTCATTTCTAGTGATGGGTCTGTTCAGTTGGTCTGTTTCTTCTTGATTCAGTTTTGGCAGGCTGTAAGATTCTAGAAAATTCTCCATTTCTTCCAGATTGTCAAACTTGTTGCCGTTTAGTTGTTCATAGTATTCTCTTATGGTTTTTTGTATTTCTGCTGTATCTGTTGTGATTTCTCCTTTTTGATTTCTAATTTTGGTTATTTGGGTTCTTTCTCTTCTCTTTTTAGTGAGTCTGGCCAGGGGTTTGTCAATTATATTTACCTTTTCAAAGAACCAGCTCTTGGTTTTATCAATTTTCTCTATTGTTTTTTTGAGTCTCTATTTTATTGATTTCTTCTTTGATCTTTATAATTTCCTTCCTTCTGCTGACTGTAGGCCTTTTTTGTTCTTCTTTTTCTAATTCATTTAGGTGGAGGGTTAAGTTGTCCATTTGGGATCATTCTTCTTTTTTGAGAAAGGCCTGTATTGCTATAAATTTCCCTCTGAGCACTGCTTTCGCAGCATCCCATAGATTTTGAGTGGTTGTGTCTTCATTATCATTTGTTTCAAGTAGTTTTTAATTTCCTTCTTGATTTCCTCATTGACCCATTGGTTTCTTAGTAGCATGTTGTTTCGTCTCCATGTAGTAGGTTTTTTCTCTTTCCTTTTCCTATGGTTGGTTTCTAATTTCATGGCATTGTGGTCAGAGAAGATACTTGAGATAATGTCTATGCTCCTAAATTTATTGAGGTTAGCTTTGTGTCCCAATATGTGATCGATTCTTGAGAATGTTCCATGAGCATTTGAGAAGAATGTGTATTCTGCTTTTTTTGGATGTGGTGTCCTGAAGATATCAATTAAGACTAACTTTTCTATTGCTTCCTTTAGGATCTCTGTTGCTTTATTGGTTTTCTGTCTAGAGGATGTGTCCATTGATGTGAGGGGGGTATTAAGTTCTCCTACTATGATTGTATTCCCATCAGTTTCTCCGTTTGTGTCTGTTAATATTTTTTGTATGTATCTGGGTGCTCCTGTATTTGGGGCATATATGTTGACGATAGTCACATCCTCTCCTTGGGTGGATCCCTTAATCATTAAGTAGTGTCCTTCTTTGTCTTTCTTTATGTCTTTTGTTTTCAAGTCTATTTTGTCTGATATAAGTGTTGCGACTCCTGCTTTTCTGTCATGTCTATTGGCGTGAAATATTTTTCCCCACCCTTTCACTTTCAATCTATATGTATCTTTTGTCCTAAGGTGAGTTTCTTGTAGGCAGCATATTGAAGGTTTTTGCCTTTTTATCCACTCAGCCACTCTGTGTCTTTGGATTGGGGCATTCAGTCCATTGACATTTAAGGTGATAATTGATAGATGATTATTTATTGCCATTTGAACCTCGTGTTCCAGTTGATTCTATGGTTCTCCATTCTTCCTTTCTTTTTTTTTTTTTTTTTTTTTTGGTTGGATGGTCTCCTGTTATTATCTGCTTGAGTGTATTCTTTTTTCATTTTTTGCGAATGCAATATTTGGTTTTGGCTTGTGGTTGCCCTGTTTATTAAGTATGCTAACCCCTTCCCATAATTGTGTGTTTTAGCCTGATGGTCCTGTAAGTTCAAACACTTCATTACTATCTTAAAATTAAGAAGAGAAACATACAAACAAACAAAAAGGTTTATTTACTTCCTAACATCCCTTGCCCACATTTTATGGTTTTGATGACTCTTTTTTATTTTTTTCTTTTTAATTTTATTTTGTTTGAGGCCTGTTCATGATTAAATCTGTATGCTGGCTTATTTGAGTGACTGCTCTCTGATTGCGGTTTCCTCAGTCCTAGTTCTTCTTCTTCTTCTTTTTTTTTCTTTTCTTTTTTCTTCCCTTTCCTTCCTTTCTTTTTGGTTTAGAGAAGCTCTTTCAATATTTCCTTTAACCTGGGTTTTGTGTTGCAGTATTCTTTAAGTTTTTGTTTGTTGGAAAAAAATTTTATTTCCCCTTCTATTTTAAATGATATTCTTGCTGGATAGAGTATTCTAGGTTGCATATTTTTTCCTTTGAGCACTTTAAATATCTCTTGCCATTCCCTCCTGGCCTGTAGTGTTTCTGTAGAGAAGTCAGCTGATAATCTTATGGGGGTCCCTTGTAGGTAACATTCTGTTTTTCTCTTGCTGCCTTTAGGATCCTCGCTTTATCACTAACTTTGACCACTTTTATTATGATGTGTCTTGGTGTGGGTCTATTTGGATTCAGTTTATTTGGGGCCCTCTGCGCTTCTTGTACCTTGAACCCAGTATCCTTTAGATTTGGGAAGTTTCCATTAATAATTTCTTCAACTATATTTTCCATTCCCTTATCTTTTTCTACTCCTTTTGGAATTCCTATTATGCATACATTGGCCCTCTTTCTATTATCCCATAGGTCTCTTATATTGCTTTCCAGTTTTTTGATTCGGTTTTCTGTCTGTTGACCAGATTGAGTGATTTCCATTATTCTATCTTCCATATCACTGATTCGTTCTTCTGCATTATTCATGCTGGTTTTTACTGCCCTTAGTTCAGTTTGCATCTCTGTAAATGAATGTTCTAGTTTTTCTTGCCTCCTCCTTATATTTTCTAGTTCCTTTCTGAGGGTATCTGCATTACTGCTCATATCTTCTCTTAATTCCTTCAGTATTTTCACTCTTTCTCTTTTGAACTCCAGGTCTATCAGACTGCAGAGATCTGTTTCATTGTTGACTGTTTTAGGTGAGTTCTCCTGTTGGTTTGACTGGGGGTGGTTTCTCAGCTTCATCTTGCTTGTTGTTTTCTTTCTCCTGAGGGAGTTGTACTCTCTGCTATCAGGCAGTATTTGCCTTGTCACTGCTGTGGAATACTTCCTGAGGGCTGGCGTTGTTGGTCAATTTTTTTTGAGGCAGTGTGGCTTTTCTGGAGTGTTGATGGGGCTAACAGTGCTTCTTTGAATCAAAGGAGGACTTCCTGAGGGTAGACAGGACTGGGAGGTCCACACCACGATGGTAGCAGATTTCACTTGGTCAGGCAGAGCTTTCTCTGGTGTTTTTAGGCTGTGGGGTTCTTGCAGGGGGTTGGTGGTGTTGGGCAGCTGTTCCTCAGGAGTGCAGCACCCCCTGGGGGCTGGGACATCTATCTGGGTCACTGAGAACCTAAGAGGCTCTTCCCTAGGGCAGCCCAACTCAGAAGGCTGGCCTGAGAATGTAGGCAGATCTTTTCACAGTCTGGCCAAGCTTGTTGCAGCTTTTCTGGGCTGCAGGGGCTCTTCTAGGGGGCTGGTGGTGCTGAGCACCTATTCCGCAGGAGTTGGGCACCCCCTAGATGCTTGGGCGGGTAGCAGGGCCACTGGAAACCCAAGAGGCTCCTCCCCAGGGCAGCCCGACTCAGAAAGACCATCTGAGATCTTTTCCCGGCTTGGCCAGGCTTGTTGTAGCTTTTCTGGGCTGTAGGGGGTCCTGCCTGGAGCTGGCAGTCCTATGCAGCTGATCCACTAGGGCACCCCCTGGGGGCTTGGGCGGGTAGCAGGGCCTTTGGAAACTGAAGAGGCTCCTCCCAGGGCAGCCTGACTCAGAAAAACCGCCTGAGATCTTTTCCCGGCTCGGCCAAGCTTGTTGCAGCTTTTCTGGGCTGCAGGGTGTCCTGGCTGGAGCTGGCAGTCCTATGCAGCTGATCCACTAGGGCACCCCCTGGGGGCTTGGGCGGGTAGCAGGGCCGTTGGAAACCGAAGAGGCTCCTCCCCGGGGCAGCCCGACTCAGAAAAACCATCAGAGAATTAGGCAGATCCATTCACGGCCTGGCTAGGCTTGTTCTAGCTTTTCTGGGCTGCAGGCCTTTTCTCAGGGGCTGGTGGTGTTTGGTGCTACTCTGCGGAAGTGTAGCCCCACCAAAGGGCAAGCAGGCCTGTGCAGGGACAGCCCCTGTGGTGGTAGGCTTCAGGCAATTGTTGAGGCCAGCCCTCCTGGATGGCAGGCAGCCCCAGGTTCGGCGAGAGCGTAGGGGGTGGCGGGGGTGGGGGGAGGGGATGCACTGGGAAGCACAGCTTTCAGCTAGCTAGCGGGCCTGTAAGCTTGCTGTGGCGTGGGGAGTATTCTATGTGGACCTACCCCTTCTTCTCTCCCCTCCCCAGCACCGGCACAGACCAGGCTCTTTTCCCAGGTTCCCTCTGATGTGGCTTTGCACTTCCCCGCCCCTAGAGTATTGTTCCCTTCCTCTGCAACAGCTTTGTTTTCTAGTCTCCCAGGCAGTCTCTGCCCCATCAAATGGTTTCTAGACCTCCCAAGCAGTTTCCGCTCCGCCCTGCCACCCCAGCCCGGGGACTATCCTCTGGAGCCTAGGTCTCGGTGCCCAGCCCCCACCCAGGTGTCCCCCGGCCCTTTCTCGGCGACCAACTCTTGGAGGCAAGGTCATGGTGCCCAGCCCCCACCCAGGTGTCCCCCAGGCCCTCTCTCGGGGATCAACCTTCGGAGGCGAGGTCTCGGTGTCCAGCCCCCACCCAGGCGTCCCCCGGCCCTTTCCCAGGGACTAACCTCTGGAGCCGAGGACTCGGTGCCCAGCCCCCACCCAGGTGTCTCAATTTCTGGTGACTGTGCCCGTAGTTCAGATGGTCCCTTCGGTTCTTGATCAGCATTTCCGTACTCCAACTTACTGCTACACTCTTCTCTGCATCTGGAGATTCCTCCGGTTTGTTTGATCTTTCCCCCGAGTAGGTGACTTTCCAGGGTGGGGGATCCCTTTCTCCTCCGCAGTTCCCTTTTGGGAGCGCCTGTCCGGCTCGGATTCACCTTCTCTCACTCTCCTCTTTTCTTCCGTTCTGCCCAGTAATGTCACGAACTTCTTGCCATTATTGGAGTTTAGGTTCCTCTGCCAGCGATTGGTTGCTGTTCTGTGTGAGTCATTTATTCTGTAGATGTGCTTTTTTTTGTTGTGTTTGTGGTAGAGGGCGAGCATGTCCCTCTACTCCTCCACCATCTTGTCCTCTGTATATGTTTATTTTTAATTTCTTCATGAAGACAATATGTTACTTGAAATGAGTCATCTTTTCATGTGTACATATGCATTTTTTTGTATAACTTAACTTCTGAATAGATTGGTTATTGTGTTATCCAGGTAACAGACCCCCTGGGCTCCCACCATGACTCATTACTACAACTGGGACCATCAATGTGTCCTAGCTTTAAGTTAGAGCTTAAAAATATGTAATATTTAATTACCTCAGACTTAAAGTATTTTCTCCTCTCCAAGTGCATTTTCATTAAAACTGACATTACTAGGTACTTTGTAACATGTAAGGTATATTTTGTCATGGAAGGACCTCAGATAGTATAAGGAAATTGAGCAAAATGAGAGCAAGTGATGTAACTGGAATTGGCTTTATGAAATGAAGTCTCATAAATATTTTCTTTGTGTAAAGAGATGCTCTACAGAAAAAGAAAACTTTAAAATCATTATATTACACAATATCATTCTGGGAAAATAAAATACAAATTATAAACAGAAATATATATGATTCTGGGATGTTAAGTCTGCACATTAAGCCACAATGAACCCTTCCATACAATGATAGAAGCATTTAATGTAGACTTACAAAAATACAGAAATGCAATGAAATAAAGATGTATGTGAGTAGCTCCCCAAATCTGTCACTTAAGCAAATAAACAAATCATGTAATACCACAATAGAATAAGGATGGCAGGCTAAGGTTAATGAATTAGTGTTTCAAAAAGTTTGGGGAGTTCCCGTTATGGCTCAGGGGTTAACGAATCCAACTAGTGTCCATGAGGAAGCGGGTTTGATCCCTGGCCTCGGTCAGAAGGTTAAGGATCTGGGTGGCAGTGAGCAGCATAGATTTCAGGCACAGCTTGGATCCTGCTGCTGTGGCTGTGGCATAGGCCAGCAGCTGCTGCTCAAATTCGAGCCATAGCTTGGTAACATACATATGCCTTGGGTGTGGCCCTAAAAAAAGACAAAAAAAAATAGTTCTACTAATGCTTGTTTAAAAAAATTGTTTAATGGAATTTAAATTTATCCTTATTACAAGGAAAATAGCAGTGTCAGGAGTCTCTGAGTTCCAAGAAAGCAAATAGAAAAGTACAACATTTATATCATCAAAATACATATGTGTTTACAGGAAATCTGCATATGTCTCACAAAATATTTTGCTTAAAAAATGAGTTTCTGGAGTTCCCATAGTGGCTCAGTGGTTAATGAATCTGACTAGGAACCATGAGGTTGCCGGTTTGGTCCTTGCCCTTGCTCAGTGTGTTAATGATCCAGCTATACTGTGAGCTGTGGTGTAGGTTGCAGACACAGCTCGGATCCCGTGTTGCTGTGGCTCTGGCGTAGGCCTGTGGCTACAGCTCTGATTGGACCCCTAGCCTGGGAACCTCCATATGCTGAGGGAGCAGCCCAAGAAATAGAAAAAGGACAAAAAAAAATAAAGGGAGTTTCTGATGTCTTACATAGATCACATGTTCATACCTTTCTTATATCAGAAGTATTGAACTGCAATTAGGAAAAATATATTTTTAGTGACTAGAATAAGTGATAAAATCTTGTTTATATATAATGATGAAAGGCTAACAAAAATGAAATTACCTTGCAACATGCTGATTTTCCTATAAGAAAAGGAGGGATTGAAGAGCTTTTTCTTACCAGCTTCAGAAATGTTTGGAAGACATCAAATTACTTTTCCAGTTTCCTCTCTGTGTTGTTTCTCTACTTATTTTTTTTGAACTATACTCTTTAAGGAAATTATGTATGTGTTCTACCCAATTCCACTGGAAATTGAACCTGCTGTATATTGTACATTCACCATAACACTGGGAACTTAAAAATCTTTAAGCCTCTAAAAATTCACATCCCCATGCTAGATAGAAACCTTTATTTTTTCACTCAGTGAGAGATCAGAAAAAAATTGCAATTTTATTCTGATTTAAATATACAATATTTTTGAGAAGGTAATAAGAATAGACTAGAGCTGCTAACTGACTAAGGATTTGGAAAATCATCAGACTATAAACTGACCACATGCAGCTTCATAATTCTGGCATAATTTTTAAAATTCCTAACTCTTTAGTTAGCCTTTCTTGTCTTGCAGTTTTGTCCTATCTTATTCAAATTATTAAGCATCCGTATGAAACGTAAATACTACATAAAAATATACCACTGACAATTCAAAGATGCTCATTGTATTTGTGAAATAATTCGAACAATTAATCTGAAGGAAAAGGGGAGCAGTCCTGTTCTCAAGCATTATCAATAGCAGGATGTACAGAAAGTTGAATCAAATCCTCATATTTATCATAGAATAATTGTGTTATCTTGCTAATATCTTCAAAATTATTTGGATATTGTTAAAATATGGCACCACATGAAATACACTATTTACCTATTGTGAAACCTCTGTTTTGGCTTCTCCATATGCTTCAGATATAGTGAGAACAATTTATGTATTTTTCTTCCACCTTCTGATACTCTCTTCAGACGCCAAGCAATTTTTTTATTGTCTCTGAAGCATTGAAATCTTAACAGAATGCAAGGGAGGGGGTGCACTTATTAATATGACAGAGCATTTTATTTTACCAGCTGGTAAGATGTATTGGATTCCTACCTTTTACTCTTTTATTTAATATCTGTATTTTTTTCTTTCTTTCTTTTAGTCTGTGCCCACATCATGCAGAATTTCTCAGGCCAGAGATTGAACCTGCACCACAGCAGTAACCAGAGCCACTGCAGTGACAATGCCAGATCCTTGATCCACTGTGCCACAAGAGAATTCCCCTACTTTTACTCTTTATTAATTTATTTTTGTTTCACCACTTTTCTGATTAAATTCTTTTTTTTCTGGACTAGGATATAGTGTCCAGCCGTTTAGTCGAACATCAGTAGAGATGTTATAGTGAATTTTTTTAGATTTTATTCATACTTGAATCAATAGATCTTCAGCACAGCCAATTAGCCTCCAGAAGAATATAGGTGGGCCTTATCTAAGTGGTCAAAGCTTGTAAAGACCAAATACCAAGATCCCATGAGGGAAAAAATATCTGCCTCCAGACTGAAATATAGACTTTCTGCTTCATTTTCTTGCCCTTGTACTCAAGACTGCAGTATCAACTTCTACAGTGCAAACCTTTAATTATTGTATTTTATATTATTTATTAATGAATTATATTTTATCTATAGAAAATCTTGTCAATATTCCTCTAGTTCTACAATGGCCTCCACAAATGAATGACAATAGAGTAACTTTTTTTTTTGGTCTTTTTTTTTGTCTTCTTAGGGCCGAACCCACAGCATATGGAGGTTCCCAGGCTAAGGGTCTAATCAGAGCTGTAGCCTCCAGCCTATGCCACAGCCACAGCAATGCCATATCTGAGCTGCATCTGCAACCTACACCACAGCTCATGGCAATGCCAGATCCTTAGCCCACTGAGCAAGGTCAGGGATCAAACCTGCAACCTCATGGTTCCTAGTCAGATTCATTTCTGCTGCACCACAATGGGAACTCCACAGTAGACTCACTTTAAACACTGTCCTATTGCATTATTTAAGTGATTAAATGAACTTGTAGTAATAATGCATTGTGTGTATAAGGTGTGATTTCCTTCAATTATTTTTTTATTAGTTTTCTTTTTGACCATGGAGAGAACCATAATTCTCATTCTCAGTTCAGAGTGAATTGTCATTATCTATGTCTTTAGTTATGCATTTGCCTGTATTATATTCCAATATTTCTTATTATTCCATCATGTTCAATACCCATTCCAATTCTTGTTCTCCACACTAGCAAATATTCTACTGTGCTTTATATACTCCTGGCAAAAATGTAATATTTTATGTGCATATGTCCTAATATGTCATTTTGCTATAATTGATTTGTTCAATTTTGTCACTTTATTTGCAATGAATCCATGTTGTGATATATATGTTTGGTTTCTTGCCTCTTTATAGTTAATAATATATAACACATTTCATGCATGTATTCTTTGTTGGTAGATGTTTATTTCCAATATAATTTATCTCCAACACTCCTACAATAAAGAGTTCAATAAAAATTCTTGAGTTTGCCTTGTTAACATGTTTTAAACAAAATTATCCATGCTGTGCCCTTGACATATCTGCATTTGTGTGTTTACTTGTGTTGCTATACACATAAATATACCTACATCTATACTCACACCTACACATATATTTACAGATAGGCACACACAGAGTAGTTAGGCCTCCTAGTAAAATAAAATATAATGAAACATTAATTTTATTAAATATTTCAAATTTTGGATGTATCAGTACACTCTTCCACCAGCAAACACATGAATTCTCCTGGACCCTCCCTTCTACTACAGGTGCTTAAATTATGTTCTTTATTGTTAATTTAAAATGATTTTAATCTTAATTTGTGTTTCTATTATTGACTTTCCCCTTATTTTTTATTAGATTTCTTGTTATGTTTATTAAGTAAAATGTCTTTATATAATTATCATGGAAATAGTTAACTGCAAATGTGTAGAGTGTAAAATCTGTTAACTTTTGACATATATATGCACCTGAAAAATCATTAAAACAATCAAGATAATGGGCATAACCTCCTTGCCTACCCACTTGCATCTCTCACAAGTGTCCTATCATAATTAATATATTTTTTACCTATCACTTTGTCTCTCACTGAATTCCTATCCATAGAGACATGGAGAGCCTGAACCTCAGTGAGTCCAGACACCAGAACTAAAACACACAGCAAATGCGAGAACTACTTGATGAAGAAGGAGGACCACCAGAACCAGTACTGGGGCTACTAAACCCCAGCTTTGAGAAACAATGCAACCTTGCTTCTATCCTGATTTTTATCTACATAGATATTTTCTACTCCCCAAGCTATAAAACCACCTCCTAATCTCTTCCAAGGGGGGAGCAGCTTTTAAGGCATTAGCCTGCTGTGACCCCCTTTGCCTGGTAAAGCAATGAATCTATCTTTTTCTCCTTTAAAAAAAATCGAGAAAACGAACATATTGTTCTGTCTATGTAATATCCCTGTTCTACCCCTTTCTGGCCCACACTGTCCCTGGTAACTTAGAGTCTATGTTTTTAATATTTTATTTTGAAATGGCTATAGAGTTATAAGAAGTTGGGGGGGGAGAACAGAGTACCTATGTCCTATTTATTTTCCCTAGGGGTGACAACTTTCTTACAGTCCAATATAAGAACCATGAAATTGACATTGGTACAATAACTAACTTAAGTTTTCACCAGTTTTTCATGCACTGATTTGTGTGGTTCTCTATACATATATGTAGCTCTATGCAATTTCATCATATGGGAAATTTTGTGTAACCTACACAGTCAGTATACAGACATATTCCATCACTGAAAACGTCCCTTACACTATTCCTTTTGACCACACTCACTCAGTTCTCTCATTTCAGGGTCTTTAACCCCTTTCAACCACTAATCTATCTTTCATGATTATGATTTTATTATTTGAAAGCTGTTTTATAAAGAAAATATCATTTGTAATCTTTTGCAATAAGTTGTTTTCCCTCAGCATAATTCTCTTACAGTTCATCATGTTTTGGTGCATATTGGTTATTTGTACTTCATCATTGCTTTATAACTATAGTTCTATGATGATATTTTATTGATGATACATTCACCCATTGAAAGACATTTGAGTTTTCAATTTTTAACTATTACAAGCAAAGCTTCTATAATTTTGTGCAAAGGTGATTGTAGACACATAAATTTTTATTTCTTGAAGATGAATGTCCAAGTGCATGATTGACAGTTTGATTTAATTTTAAAGTCCAATTTAACCATTTATACTTTTATGAGTTGTATTTTTAACATCATGTTGATGAGCTCTTCACCTAGCGAATAGTCCTGTGGTTGTTTTTTTTTCCTATGTTCTTATCTAAAATTTTAGTTTCACAATTTATATTTTTTGTGATTTATCATGATGTCTCTTTTATATAGATATATAAAATACATATTTACATACATATATACATATTTACCTACATATATACATACATTCATATGTGCCTAAGACATATATATGTATGGACATGCATGCATATGTATGTATACATATACACACGTGTACATATATAAATATATATACACATTATGTATATGACTTACATGTAATGTCTCTTTATATATATATATATAACAGACAGAGACAGAGAGAGAGACAGAGAGACAGATGGAGATTTAGGAATTGGCTCTTGGGGTGGTTGGGATGGATAAGGCAGACATCTGTGGGGATACTGGCACTGTGGAGTTGATACTGCAGTCTTGAGGACAAAAATAAGAAACAGGTAAAGTTTTTATATTTCAGTCTGGAGGCAAACTTTTGTCTACGAGGACTTCAGTATTTACCTTCATTTTTTTCCTCATCTGCTAGGAAAACTATCCTTGGTTTCCTGACGTCAAGATTTTGAAAACTGTTCTTTCATATATCTTGTCTTGTCTTTGCTTTTTTTTTTCCTCTTGTTTTAATGGGAGGACAAATCCAGTTTCTATTACTCATATTAGTTGAAGGCAGAAAAGGGTATCTAACATGCTTGAGGGAGAATGCTGCCACTAGGCTTTCCATTCTTTTAACATTATTCATCTTTTTAAATGCCTTTTATATCTCCACAGAAAATGAGGTATATTATTGACATTTTCTTTTTAAAAATGTCAAAAATATAATCACTTCTCTTCCCCTGACAGTTCTGACCCTGGCTTAAGCTCCTGTTTTCTCCCCTAAGTATCACATTAATCCCCCTTAGGACTTTCCATTTCCAAATCTTAGCATCCTACAGTTATTTGCATAGCAGTCATAACTGTCATTTAACCAAAGATCATCCTCTCTTTTATTTCCTAAGAACATTTTATGGACCTAACATCCTGTCCTTTGAGTCTGATGTTCTTCAGCACAAGAGTCCTGTTGTCATTTAAAAACACTTGTATTGACAGTTATCTCTCCCCTGAACAGTCTCCTAGATATACACTTATTCCACTCACTCAACTTCACAAGTGTTTATTTAAACATCATTCTTAATAGAAAGCTCCCTGACAAATCCCAGCAAAATTTAAACTCCATCTTGGATACTTACTCTTTTTAATTTTCATATTGCTCAATACCATCAACCTCAATACTTTATGGCTCCCTTCTCATTCTGCTTATTTCCTGAATTTTCTCTAAGCCCCACAGAGGGAAGTTTTGGTTGTTAAAATAACAATGCCTGTCTATTTTCTTTAATAAATCCATTTATGTTGTAAACATCATTTCCTTCTTTCTTTTTATTAAAGTATATTTGATTTACACTGTTGTGCCAATTTCTGCTGTACTGCAAAGTGACCCAGTCATACAGATATATACATTCTTTTTATGTAACATTTATCAAGCATTCTATTTTGTGCCTTTTACTGAGCTATATATACAGATAAAGCTGTGAATATAATATATATTCCCTGACTTTATAAAAATAAATATTTGGAGTTCCCCTTGTGGCTCAGCAGAAGTAAATGACTAGTATCCATGAGGATGTGAGTTCAATCCCTGGCCTTGCTCAGTGAGTTTAAGGATATGGTGTTGCTTTGAGCTGTGGCGTAGGTCACAGAAGTGGCTCAGATTCAGCGTTGCCGTGGCTGTGTGTAGGCCAGCAGCTATAGTCCAATTCGACCCCTAGCCTGGGAACTTCCATAAGCCACATGTGAGGACCTAAAGGACAAAAAAAAAAAAAAGAAAAAGAAAAAGAAAGAAAGAAAAATTTAATGGAGGAGACATGCAAATAAGCTACATCTGAAAATAGGTAGGAATGGAAGCTTATCTGGACATGAAACTAGATGTGGGCAAACATCTGAAACATTTGAAATATGAGCAGGAATTAGCCATCTCTTAGTGATAGATTTTGGTTTAAAATAGTGAACCATTTTATTTCTATATTTATCATACATTGATTCTTGTTCATCCCATAGGGGTAACATTACAAGTCTAAAACAATCCCAGTGATAGTATACCTTGATTAATACATGCTTTATTGTTAGTGTATCCTACAGTGAGTTTTAAAAAGAATATTTGCACACATTCTCCAGGCTCTAGGTAGCGCATTTTTTACCTCTTTGTTCCTCCAACTGTAGATCATAGGATTCAGCATGGGTATCACTAATGTATAAAATAAGGAGGCCACTTGATCAGCATCAAATGAATCACTGGAATTGGGCTTAACATACATAAAGAATAGAGTCCCATAGAATATGACTATCACTGTCAAATGAGATCCACATGTGGAGAAAGCCTTGAGCCTTCTTTCTGCAGAATTCATCCTGAGGATGGTGGCAAAGATAAAAATATAGGACACAAGGACTATCAGAACAGATGACAGCAAATTAAAAGCTGAAAAGATCAGAATTATCAATTTAATTTCCTGTGTATCTGAGCAGAGCAAAGCTATCAAAGGCAGCCTATCACAGTAGAAATGCCTAATGACATGATAGCCACAAAATGATGAACTGAAAATTTTTATGATGGTCAGTAAAGACAAAAAGAGGCTGTATAGGTAGGGGATTGTCACTAGTTGCTGACATAATCTTGGTGACATGAGGCCCATGTAGAGCAGAGGGTGACAGATGGCCACATAGCGGTCATAGCCCATTGCTGACAGAATGAAAATTTCACTGGTGATAAACACACTGAAGAACATGAGTTGGGAAGCACACCAAAGATAAGATATTGTAGGTTGATCTACAGCAAAATTTGCTAGCATTTTGGGTCCCACAGCTGTTGAGTAACCAAAATCAGTGAAAGCCAGATGTCTGAGGAAAAAGTACATGGGTGTTTGTAGCCTATGGTCTATCTTGATGAGGATGCTCAAGCCCAGGTTACCCATCACTGAGATCAGGTAAACAATGAGGAAGAGTCCAAACAGTGGAGCCTTCAGCTTAGGGATGTCCATGATTCCCATTAGGATGAATTTATTCAACAGGGTCAGATTGTATATGTCCACCCAGACCATTTGGGAAACACAAGCTGAGAATAAATACAAAAAATAATTATTAACTGTCATAAGATATTATGAGATTACCATTGTTATAAGTGATTAAAATCTTAATTTTTTTTTGTTTATGGCTGTTGATGGAATTGGCTACACCAGCACCTGGAAGCTCAGATCTTTTTCTCCCAGGTCAGATAAGCTCTTGACAAGGTTTCTTGGATATGACACCAAAAAGCATGAACAATAGAAGTCAAAATAGATACATTAGACTTTATCAAAATTAAAAATAAAACTTTGTTCATCAAAGGACATTCTCAAAGAATTAAAAACGTGACTCACCCAATGGAAAAAGTAAAAACCATATATCTGGTAAAGGTGTAATACAACAAAAAGACAAACAACCCAAATTAAAAACAGGCAAAGAACATGAATAAAAATTTCTCACAGAAGACAAATAAAAGGCCAATAAGCTCATGAAAATATGTTCTGCATCATTAGTCACTAAGGAAATGCAAACCAAAACCTCAGTGAAGTATCACTTCACACCCCCTAGGGTGGCTATGAAAAAAGTAAAAGTACAAATGCTGGTAAAGTTGTGGCACGATTAGAACCTTGATATATTTTTTTAGGGAATATAAAATGGTATAGTCACTATGAAAATAATTTGATGGTTACTCTGTAAATTAATCATAGAATTACCATTATAATCCAGCATTTCCACTCTAAGATATAACCTCCAATTATTAAAAAGCTTGGGTGTTCATACAAAACCTTGTACATAAGTGTTCACAGGAGCATTTTTTTTTTGTAATAGTCAAAAGGTAGAAAAAATATAAAATCTATCCACTGATGAATGGGTAACAAGTGTGGAATATCCATAAAATACAATGTTAAAAAGCCATAAAGGGAAAGTATTGATATATGCTACAACATTGGTGAGTCTTTGAAACATTATGCCAAGTGAAAGAAGCTAGACATGAAAGGCTGCATATTGTACATATTATAGAACTCCATCCTATGAAATACCCCAAATAGAAAATCCACAGAGATAAAAAGCAAATTATTGTGGCTTGTTCAGAAACATGAAATTAATTATCAAGAGACAATACTTTTAGGGGCAGATTTCAATATGTAGAGAAAGCATTATGGATCTCACCTAACTGAATAAATGAGGTTAAAAAGTGTGTTGTTTTCTAAATCTGTGTGAATAAATGCTAGTCTCCTTGTATGTGAGAAACATCATGAGATATTTTCTCACCATCCTTATCATTAAACATTTTTTTATGTTTTAAAATGTATTTATTTATTTGTTTAATTTGTTTTTTGTCTTTGTAGGGCCACACTTGCAGCATATGGAAGTTCCCAGGCTAGGGGTCAAATCAGAGCTGTAGCTGCTGGCCTATGCCACAGCAACAGAAATACAGGATCCATGGCATGTCTGCAACCACAGCTCACAGCAATGCTGGAAACTTAACCCACCAAGCAAGGCCAGGGATAGAACTTGAGTCCTCACAGACACTAGTAGGATTTGTTTAGGCTGAGCCATAATGGGAACTCCAGCATTAAACATTTTTAAAATTCTACTTATATTTACATTATTTTATATGATTATTGAAGATGACTTAGTTCTGAATTTTTTTTTGATCAGTTTTAGGGATGCACCCATGGCATGTGGAAGTTTCCAGGACAGGGGTTGAATCAGAGCTGGAACTGCTGGCATACAACACAGCCACAGCCTCTAGGGAATCAGTCTGCTTCTGTGACTTATACCACAGCTCAAGGCATCAACAGACCCATAACCCGCTGAGTGAGGACAGCGATTGAACCCGTGTCCTTGTGGATATTTGTCGGGTTTGTTACCACTGAACCATGATGAGAACTCCAGTTCTGAACTTTTAAATCTTTTTTTTTTCCTCTGAAGACTCTCAAAACATGTACAAAATACAATGGACAAGGGTTAATGTTGACCTTAGCTATAAAAATATCATAAGTCCAGAGGTTAGAGAAATGGAATCATTCCCAGCACCTCCTACCCCCAAGTATACCTTTCAACACTAAAATAAGTAACAATAAAGGTATTCTATAATGAGTGATCAAAAATATACATTTCAAAAAAATATATATATATACACATATACATACACTTTTCATAGTTCCCATTATGGCTCAGTTGTAATGAACCCAACTAGTATCCATGAGGATGCAAATTCAATCCCAGGCCTCATTCAGTGGATTAAGGATCCGACATTGCTGTAAGCTGTGGTGTAAGTCATAGACTCAGCTCAGTTCCAACTGTTGCTGTGGTGTAGGCTGGCAGCTACAGCTCTGATTTGACCTCTAGCCTGGGAGCTTCCATGTGCTGCATGTGAGGCCCTAAATAAATAAAATAAATAAATAAGCAAAAAAAATGTATATATATAATATATGTATATATATATATATATGCATTTCAATTCATACATTTTTTTAACACCAAAGTCATTTTTGACAAGCATAAAGAGAGTTTTTAATAGGAGCTAATAAATCAATGAGAAATGAGTATGACACCTTAATTTGAGGCGGAATACATATTTCTGCTTTATAATTTTGCAAAGACTGACCTTTGCCTAAATTTGTATTTGTACAGATATTTGTGGTCATGCCTGCAGCTTGTGGAAGTTCCCAGACCAGGGATGGAAGCCACACCACAGCAGCGACTCCGGCTGCTAGAGTGTCAACACAGTCTTAACCCACTGCAACACCAGGGAACTCCTGTACAGATTTTAATTTTGTACCAGTCTCCATTAGATGCGCATTTTGCCATTCACAGGACAATTTGATGGCATCAAAGATGTGTAGGTAGGAGGGAGAAGCAGTCTTCTTACTAATCAGACCTTGTGGTGGGGTGAAGTCACTATGTAGTCAAATAGATGCCTTAATATTTAACTTCGAGGAGTTCCTGTCCTGGCCCAGTGAACCAGACTAGTATCCATAAGGATGTACTTTCCATCCCTGGCTCTGCTCATTGGGTTAAAGATCCAGCATTGCCATGAGCTGTGGTATAGGTTACAGATGTGGCTCAGATCCCAGGCTTCTGTGGTTGCAGTGTAGGCTGTCAGCTGAAGTTCTGATTCAACCCCTAGCCTGGGAACTTCCATATCTCACGGGTGCAGTCCTAAAAAAACAACAAAAACTTTTTTTTTTATCTTGATATTACCTCCAACAAAAGGTGGCAACTTTCCAATGACACTGATCCTTTCTATGATATTGGTAAATCTGGAAAACACATAGCATATTTGAAGCAGGGGAATTGCGAGAACTATAAACACACTGAAATAATCCCTTTAATTTGGAGGTAGCTGGAAAACCCTCTGGAAATCTGTTACAATTTGGTGTTAAAAATTCTAAAAAAATCCGATGGCAATATCATATTTGACACCTTGATTAAGGGTCCAATTGAAAGAAGAGAATCATGAAAAGCTTAAGGTCTTAAGGGTGACATTTCTTAATACTAACTCCCTTCCCAGAGATTGTGTGTTTCTTTTTTATTATTCAAAGAGTACATCTTACTACCTCACAGTAAATGTCTCGCTTTCAGCAAGCATCATCATAAAGATGTTTAGAACACTGCACTAGCCCGGCAAATGCTTTTATCAAAGCAGATTGGTAAAGCTATGCCTGAATCACCAAGGTGGGACATTAGAGACTAACGGGTTTAAGTCGAAGGTGGGGCCGTGAAGAGTCACTGGATTCAGTGTCACAGAAAATGTACAGCTTACTCCCAACTCAAATGAGGAATCTCTGTGTGCTCCCAGTGTGTGCCTAACAACCCAATGAGAAGAATACATGGGTTTCTTTACTCCTATGAGACTCCCCCTGTGGAGAAAGAACACAATTTGTTAATGATGCCTGAAGACTTTTAAAGCTTCAGACAAAGCCCGTGGGATATCTGGGAATTATTTAGGAGATCTTTCTATTTGTATACAAATAAAGGTAGGTTAGATATTTTTCCAGTTTCTCTCCATTAAGTCTTTACCACAAACCAGAGATCTGGAAACAAAACACTGTATCTGTAGGACAGGCATTTTAGTTTTTCTTGCACCCCCTAATGTTCTCCTCTTAATACACTGTCTTTTAATGACTTTATAGCTAAGGACATGATGGAGAAATGTTTAAACAATGCTTATGGCATTATTTTAAAAATTCACAAGGGAAAATTATATATATGTGTATCTGCTTTCCCCTTATTTGTAATATTTTAAATATATTAGTGGAGTATAATATGCATAGTCCCTAACGTATACATAATAAATAAATTTTTACAAACATAATAGAGCTGTGTAAGCAGAATCCAGATTAAACAGCAATAACAATTAAAAAATAAACTAAAACATTATCAAGACCCCAGAATACTTTATTCTCCTTTCTCCCATGAACTGTCCCCTTACATTTTTTTTTCTTTTCTTTTTTTTAAAATACATATATTTAAACACAATTACATTCACACAGATTATTATATCATGGATCTTAGTAAAGATTAAGTGACTCCCTCTGGAGAAGTGGAATGGGAAATATGCTGAGACAAAAAGGAAATTTATGCTATACTTTATCCCATTTTGTATGGCTTTCATTTTTACTATTTAGTATTATCTATTACATTTCAATTTTTCTTTAAAAATTAGCATTATATTAAAATCGTGTATATTATGCAACTAAATTTCACAAAGAAGAAAGCCTTATATACCGTTAAATAGTTTATATAGCGTGATAAAAAATAATTTAGCTGGTAAGAATAACAAAAATAAATAAAATATAAAATGTATAAATTGGTTAAAAAACAGTGTAATTATATAAATATGTCCTCACACTTTTTTACATTTTATTGATTCTTCAATATAGGCATTATACCATTCTAGGTGATGTGATAAACAAGACATTATAGACCTTACATTGTACCATGGAGAGAAATGGTTATTAATAATACAACTGTATAACTGTATTATTTAATCATACAGTTGCATTATTTAACTATAATTATCATAAATTGTTTGATGGAGAGGAAATCAGAATCAGATGTAAGAAGACTTCAGCATTCCAAGAATGATGTCAAATAACCCCTTTCATGGAGGATTATACACTTATTTACTATGAGATATATTTCTTTTCCAGAGATTCCTAGTTTGTGTATCAATTGTAGATTTTTGGTCTGCAGTTATTCTGAAGTTTTGATATGAATCTATATGTATATGAGATTGTTTTAAGTTGTTCTCCTAATTTCAAGTTCATCTCCAGTGTGCTGCTTTGGTACCCACCTCTTCTCATGATTTCTGATTTTGGTGGTATAATTGTGCATGGACGATTACCTATCTTTACTGTATATATACCTTTACTGGTGAGCCTTGTCATTTGTGGAATTTTTGTTTCCTGCTGCTGTCTTTTCTTTTCTGCCTAGAGAAGTTCCTTTAGTATTTGCTGTAAAGACAAGATTTTCTTCGTCTTTAATTTTGGTCATTTTGATTAATATGTCTCAGTGTATTCCTCCTTGGGTTTATTTTATATGGTACTAGTTGTGCTTCCTGGATTTGAGTGAGTAGTTTCTTTCCCATGTTAGGGAAGTTATTGGCTATTATCTCTTGGAATATTTTTTCTGCCCTCTTCTCTCTCTCTTCTCCTCCTGGCACAACTGTAATACAGATGTTGGTGGGCTTAATGTTGCCCCAGGGTTCTCAGAGACTCTCTTCATTTGTTGTCAATCTTCTTTCTCTTTTCTGTTCTCCATCCATAATTTCCACTAATCTGTCCTCCAACTCACTTATTCATTTTCTTCCTCCTGTATTCTGCTGTTAGCTGCTTCTAGTGAATTTTTTATTTCAGTTATTGTATTTTGCATCTCTTCTTAAGTTTTATATCTTGTATCTCTTTGCTCAGTGTTTCCTGTAAGTTATCCATCTTTGCCTCCAGTTTATTTCCAATGTCTTGCATCATCTTTAGCATCAACAATCTAAAGATTTTTTCCTGGATGCTGAGAATCTCCTCATCACTTAGCTGATTTTCTGGGGTTTTTCCTTTCTCCCTCATCCGAGTTATAGTTCTCTGTCCTTTCATTTTTATAGGTTTTTTGTGTGGTGACCTTTTTTTACAGATAATAGAGTTGTAGCCTCTCTTACTTCTGGCATCTGCCCCCCTTGTGGCTGAAGTCTGTATGGGGGCTTGCTGTAGGCTTTCTCATGGGAGGGGTTGATGCTTTCCCACTGGTAGGTGGAGCAGATTCTAATCCCTCTGGTGGGTGGGGCTTTGTCTATGGATGGGATTAGAGGCAGCTGGGTGCCTGAGGGGTCTTTAGGCAGCCTGTTTACTGAGGGGTGGGTCTGTGATCCTACCTGGATTGTTGTTTGCCCTGGGGCTTCTCAGGCTGACTGAAGGATGGGGCCAGATTATCCCAAAATGGCCACCTCCAGAGGAAGGCAGCTGTTGAATATTCCCGAGAGCTTTGCTTTCAATGTCCATCCCTCAAGACAAGCCACATTCACCCCTGTTTTCACAGGATGACCTTCAAGAACTGCAGTCAGCTTTGACCCAGATTCCTATGGAGACCTTGCTCTGCCCTGGGATCCAGTGCACTTGAAAGTCCATGTGTGCCTTTTAAGAATGGGGTCTCCATTTCCCCCAGTCCTGTGGAGCTCCTGCGCACAAGCCCCACTGGCCGTCACTGCCAGATGCTCCAGGGGATCTTTGTCCTAGTACCAGATCCCTGCAGGTGAGGGTTTGATGTGGGGCTCAGAACTATCACTTCTGTAGGTGAGTCTCTGTGAACCAGTTAGTTTTCAGTCTGTGGAGCTTCCCACCCAGGAGGTATGGGGTTGTTTATATCATGAAATCGCCCCTCCTACCTCTTGATGTGGCCTCCTCTTTTTCTTCTGGAGTAGGATATCTTTTTTAAGGTTTCCAGTCCATTTGGGTGGAGATTGCTCAGCCTTTAGTTGTGAATTTTGTTTTTTGTAGGAGAGAGGTTGAGTTCCAGTCCTTCTATTCTGCCATCTTAATCCTCCCTGTCCCCTTACATTTATACACACATTCATACACTCATGCAAACACACACACAAATATAATATTCTGACTTTTAATAACATAAATTATTTTCACCTATTTTTATTATTTGTTATAAAGGAAATACTATATGTTATTTTTGGGTGTATCTGGGTTATTTTACTTAATATACTAAATAAGTTGTAATGTGTAGTTCTAGATTATTCATTCCCTTTTATTCTACTCTATTACTTAAAATAGTCTAATTAATCTTTAAAAAATCTCATATAGTTATTGCTTTGTGTGTTCTGGTTAAAAAAATGTGCATATTCCAATATCAGAAAGATTTCCCACCATGTTGTCCTCTAAAATGTTTGTTGTTTGCAGTTCACATTTGGGTCTTTAATCTAGGTAGAATTGATTCTTTACAGGATCTTGTGTAGACATCCAATTCTTTTATGTTTTTCTCAAAATTAACATGCAACTTTCCTAATAACATTTATTGAAAAAATATTTCCTTCTGTTTTGGAAAATGCCATAAGTCAGGTAACAGTAGATGTGTGGATCTGTTTCTGGATTTACTTATTTTATTGATTGGTCTTTCCTCACAAAAATGTTTTCTTCATTACAAAACCTTTATAGTAGGCCGTAATATCTGGCCATGTCACATGCAACTTTTGTAAATGTCTTCTCTTTCTTCAAGATTCTCTTTGATATATTTGGTGCTTTACTTTCTGAATCAATTTTACAATAAGCCTTCACAGTTCTAAAAGGAAGACAAAGGAAGGGAGGGAAGGAAGGGAGGGAGGAGGGGAGGAAAGAAGGAGGGAAGGAAAGAAAGGAGGGAGGAAAAGGAGGGAGGATATGTGTTGGCATAATATTGAACCTATGGATCAATCTGAAGATTTTATATTTTGTTGCAGTAATGTCTTCCACTTCATGGACAACTTTGGTATCAGTTTTCATATATGTACTTATTTAATGTATGTCAAATTTTTTTTACCATTCCCCATTGGCTTAACAGTTTAAGGATTTTATGTCTCTGCTGTGATGGGGGTTCAATTCCAGGATAATTCCATATGTGGGAGAATGGCCAAAAAAAAGTGTTAAAGTGTGATTTCTGAGGGTTTCAATTTTGTTGCTATATTTATTCCTAAATTAGACTAAATTAGGTTTCTTCTTTATGGTTTTGTAAGTGTTAAAAAACCTTCAATTTTATTTTCAAATCTTTGTGAGTAGGATGTAGAAATAAAGTTGATTTTTCTAAATTTTTGTATCCAGTAACTTTGCTAAATGCATCTATTATTGTTAATACATTATGTAGAGATCTTTCTTTTGTTAATTATAACAGTCATTGATTTTTTTTTTTAAATGGCTCTTTGGGATTTCTTGGTTTTGTACCTTAATTTCCTTATTATAGTGAACCAATGACTGTGTTTTATATATACTGACTATAAATAGTGAGACTGGCTCTTCTAGTCCTGAGATCAATTTCAGAGGAGCAGATTACAGTGTTTCAGTATTACATTAGATATTTTATGTAGATTTAAAAAAATGTAATGATATATATCCATCATTAGTCATATAGTGTATTCTCACTACCCTAAAATTTCTGTGTTCTTCCTATTCACCCTATCCCTATATGTAGAAATTTTGTTGAGTATCATTATAAACTTTTTTTTTGCTTTTCTGATCTGCTAGCCAGTTTACTACAAATGAGTATTGAATTTTCTCATTAACCTGCTTTATTTTTTATTTTATAATGATATTAATTGCATTACTTGAATTCTAAGTGTGAAATCAATCTGACATTCTTGCTTACATATCTCCTTTAAGTGTATCACATATTATGAAAACAAAAAATATTTAACATACAAAGTTGGTGTCTTATGAGTAGAGTTCAGTATTCTTCATATTTGTGTATATTGGTAATCTTCAAGAGAGTCTGCTATCTTTCGCTTAATATAGTATCTATTTATCTTTCTCCCACTCCTCCTAGTCCTCAACTGTCCCCCCCGGTCCCTCACTTCCCCTTATTCCTTCTTGCATTGTTACGTAGAAGACATTTGAACACTGAATGTGTCATTATATATTGACCCATAATATCTGGGCTGTTTTTACCTAACATCTATAATAAAAACATCTGCCAAGATAAGCTAATACTTATCTTCCAGCAGACCTAACCACTTAGAAATGGACTTGCTACACCACAGAGAATACACAACTAAAATTTAGTATTTACTGATCTTTATTTTTCTAAAGATTTTATAGCAACACTCCATCAAGCAATGAAAAATATTAGTTTATTTATGTTCATATGCAATTTTAAATTGTTCAAAGAAATTTTTGAGTTTTAGTGATCCTGATGGGTGTATAGTGATATGAGATTATAATCTTAAATTGCACTTAGCTAATAATAATTTTTTGAAACATATTCATGTATTGTTTGGATGGTTTGACACATTCTTCTGTGAAGTGTTTCTTCAGATACCTTGCCCTTTTTTCTCCTTAATAAGTTGACTTCCTGGATCATACTGATTTTAGAAGTTAGACATTTAATGTTTTCTGCATTCATTTTTTTACAAACTACTCATAGCAGTGCTTTGTTTGTGGGGTGCATGTGTTTCAAATACATTGTCTTGGGATTTCCTTTTTCACTCTCATATGGTGTATTTTGTTTTGTTTTGTTTTGTTTGTTTTTTAGGGCCATATCCATGGCATATGGAGGTTTCCAGTCTAGGGATATAATTGGAGCTGTCAGCCTATACCACAGCCACAGCAATGCAAGATCCGAGCCGTGCCTGCAACCTACACCACAGCTCATGACAATGCCAGACCCTTAACCCAGTGAGCAAGGCCAGAGATTGAACCCTCAACCTCATGGTTCCTAGTTGGATTCTTTTTCACTGTGCCACAATGGGAACCCCTTGAACTGCATATTTTGATTAAAAAAATATTTAATTTTGGAAAGAGTGATATGATCTATCTTTTGGTATTATCACTTTCCATACCCTGTGTTAGAAATCTTTGCTTGTCCCAAATGATAAAAATATTATTTTACTTTCTTCAAGGAACTTTGTGATTTTAGCTTGCACATTTCTGTTTATACATCTCATTTAATTTTTACATAGGAAGCAAGCAAATGACTATGGTTTTTCATAGGAAACCTAATTGAACTAGGTCAATTTACTGAAAAAAACTCTTTTTTCCTTCTTATATTGCAATGGAGCTATTGGTTTAAGTCAAGTGAATTTATATGGGTGAGTCTATTGAATTTATTTTCATTTATTTTATTGGTATCTCTGTCCATATATGCACTGGTGACACAATTGTGAACATAATTTAGTCTTATTTAAGGAACTGGTATCTGCTATTAGAAATCCTCTGGAATCTTTCTTCTACTAACATATTGCTCCTGGCTATTCTAGATCATTTGCATTTCCACATAAATTTTAATACTAATTTGATTATTAAAAGGGATCATCACTACCTGCACATCTAAAAGACAAAAACAAAAGTCTCTATTTTTCATGTTTTGACACGA
This sequence comes from Phacochoerus africanus, assembly GCF_016906955.1. Classification (NCBI taxonomy): domain Eukaryota; kingdom Metazoa; phylum Chordata; class Mammalia; order Artiodactyla; family Suidae; genus Phacochoerus; species Phacochoerus africanus. The sequence goes on from NC_062545.1 coordinate 94,343,132, forward strand.
CAGCTTTCTAATAGTTAATCACATATAACAAACCATTCTCTATAGTTGAATGTATTGTATACACATTCAAATTTAATTTCGTATTGGGTGTTTGTGCAGATTTTTCCATATCCTATGCAAAGCACCTTTTACTTCTTTGTTCCTCAAGCTGTAGATCATGGGATTCAGCATGGGGATTACCAACGTGTAAAACACAGAGGCCATTTTATCAGTGTCAAAGGAGTGACTGGACTTGGGCTGCATGTACATAAAGGATAGAGTTGCATATAATACAACGACAACTGTCAGGTGAGATCCACAGGTGGAGAAAGCCTTGTGCCTTCCCTGGGCGGTATTCATCCTGAGGATGGCCTTAAGGATCAATATGTAGGATACAAGCACGATCAGAAGAGATGAAACCAAATTAAACACTGAACAGATCTGTATGAACAGCTCGATTTCCAGCGTGCTTGAGCACAGCAAAGCTAACAAGGGGAGACTGTCACAGTAGAAATGACGGATGATGTTATAGCCACAAAAGGATGAAATGAATATCTTTATGGTGGTTATTAGAGAAGGAAAGACACTGTAAAGATAGGGGACTGCTACCAGCACCCAGCAGACTCTTTGTGACATAACTGCTGTGTAGCGCAAAGGGTGACAGATGGCCACGTAGCGGTCATAGGCCATTGCCGACAGAATGAAAAGTTCACTGATGATGAACAAGATGAAGAAAGTCAGCTGTATAGCACACCAATGATACGAGATTGTATTTCGATCAGCTATAAAGTTTACCAACATTTTGGGTCCCACCGCTGTTGAATAACCAAGATCAATGAAAGCCAGGTGTCTGAGAAAGAAGTACATGGGTGTCTGCAGACCTGAGTCCACCTTGGTGAGGATGATCATGCCCAAGTTGCTCACCACCGATATGGCATAGATGCTGAGGAACAGCCCAAAGAAGGGAGCCTGCAGCTCACGAAGGTCTGTGATTCCCATGAGGATGAATTCACTCAGCACAGTTTGATTCCACTTGTCCATCCAAGCCATTAAGGACAATAACTGTGGGAAGAACCATTGGGAGAGATGGTGGGTTTCAGGAGATCTCATCTGTTAAAAGTTTAGTATTCAAAGCCATTTTGTGTAAGATAAATCCAATAATTGTACATAGAACCATTTAAAACAAGACTCACCTCCATTGTTGAACCTGTAGTCAAATTTAGAAACCTTTGCAACCTGAGATTTATAATAGTCATTTTATTTATTTTTTTGTGATGTCCTGGTTGTCATTACAAGGTCTATAAAGCCCTTTTATGGATTGTCAGCAAAATATCATTAAAAATATATGATCAGTGTGGGGATATTGATATCTTTCAAAATGTTTTTTATTTAAAATATATAATTGTGAGTTTCTTGGTAGCCTAGCAGATTAAGGAACTGGTGTTGTCACTGCTGTAGGGGACTAGGAAGGGTGACTGGGAGTTTGGAATAGGCATATGTACACTGTGGTATATGGGATGACTGGCCAATGGGGACCTGCTGTATAGCACAGAGAAACTCTACTCAATATTCTGTGATAATCCATACGGGAAAAGAATCTAAAACAGAATGGATGTGTATATGTTTGATGAAATTGCTTTGTTGTACAGCAGAAACGATCACTACCTTGTAAATTGACTATGCTTCAATTAAACTTTAAAAAGTGAAAAAAAATACAATAGGAATTGACTCCTTTTTTTTTGCACCCTTTATTAGGTTTCTCCATTCTCAATCTCACACACCCTTTTCCCACACTTTTGCTTCCTAGAATCACTTACCAAATAAGTATCATGTACCAAAAAGCAAGTAGGTACATACATATATTTGGTAAAATCATCTACCAAAAAACATTATATATGACATAAATCTTATATGATCCTTGACTAAGTCTTGTCTTGGGGAAATTTACACTCTGAAAAACAGTCCTTTTACAAATAACAAAAAGAGGCCACGGATATCTACATCACAAATAAAACTATGAATGCATGATGTAAAGAGTTAATAGTAAGTTCATGTTCCTGAATAACTGAAAGCCCTACTAGAAACTGTTACAATCTAAGACATAGACACAGTATCAATAACTCTTCCCTAACTATCAGCATCTTTGCTTAGCCAAGAACTTGGGTGGAGCTTTTAAGAAATACTTATTCCAGCTTCAGAATGGTTATGAGCTAGAATCCCTGCATTTAATTCATAACATATAGAAACGAGGTTGTTACTCCCTTCAAAGTATACAATACCAGTGGTAAAAATATGTGCTTTCTCCAGAATTATAGTTATGAAAAGATAAATCACATTAATGGTATAGTGTGTTCATTTTGGCATCAGCAACTAAAATTCATAACTATAATTTTAAATTGAAGACAGAGGTTGAAAATTGTCACTGGAGCGCTCCTAGTCATTATGCTAATCAGTGCCATCTACTCACCTAAAACAAGGGATGCCTTCGTGTTCCCCCATGTGATTCCTAGCCTGACTGCAGTCAGAGGAATTTATGAGTGGCTCTCCCCTTGGAGACAGTACCCTGGGAACTTGAATGTAATGTCTTGGTTATTCCCAAAGCATCTGAGCATAGGAAATGATGTCACTGATCTTTGTTAATTATTCAGGGTATCTTTGATTTCCCAATTGAGGAAACTTTCTTTTAAATACAATTCACATGCTTTCTTTTGTTATTAGTTTTACTGTGCTTCCTTGAATATCTGGTTTTGAGTTTATTGTTTGTTGGATAGAGGCCTGAGCCACCCACAAATTATTTCAACATTCAGTGTTTTCCACAATGGCTTCTTCCCAAGTTTTATATCCAAAGATAAAGATAAACCATTTTAAGCATACCCTAGAAGTGGTTCAAAGATTCAGAATGAGTAGTTCCCTTTGTGGCTCAGCGAGTTATGAACCTGACTAGTATTTATGACATTGTAACTTCATTTCCTGGCATTAGTATGTTAAGGATTCAGGGTTGCCATGAGCTATGGTGTAGGTCTCATCACAGCACAGATCCCGTGTTGCTGTAGCTGTGGTCAGGCTGGCAGCTGTAGCTCTGATTCAACCCCTAGCCTGGTTAAGGTGCAGTGGGTTAAGTCTCTGGCATTGTCACACAGCTACAGCTTAGGTTGCCCTTGCAGCTCAGATTTAATCCCTGGTCAGGAAACATTGATGTGCCATGAGTGTGGATGAAAAAAGAGAAAGAAACTGAGGAGTCTCCTGCACCTGGACTGAAAGTCTTCATCATTGAGAAAATAATAAATATTGCACCTACCATATTTAGGAGCAAGATTTCAGCACTGTGAATTAATTTTCCCTATGGTATGTCAAAGACCAAAATGTATTTAAAGGAGTATAAGTAGTTTACATTCATGACATGAAACATTATGTTTTTATCAAATTGAGATTTTACATACATCAAGAAGGAATCAGAAAATCAGCTTAAAACTATTCTTAGAAGAAAAAGAAAGCAGCTACTTGTATTTGTTTTCCCAGAAAAATCTTCCCAGATCCATGTGGATGATTTTTTTTAATACAAAGAATACATACTTTTTTAAAAGTGGGAGTATCAAATGTAAAAAAAAATTATCATTTAATTCTTAGAGAATTCTAGAGTAAAAAAATAATAAATATAAATTTTGACTTCTGTATACTTAAAAACAACTCACACATTAACACACATAAACACAAATATAATTTCTAGTTCTGTTTAAATACAATAATATAAAATCATCAAGTAATAATACAAATTAGTATCAAAGTATTATTTTGGTGTCCTAAAATAGTCAAATCATTTATAAAATGTTTCTCACTCTCTTTGTCCATTTCTCATTCTTGTTTTCAAGTGATGGGTTACATAACAAAAAAAAAAGGGTTATTTATGAAAGAGTATCAGGAACTAAGAAGAAATTAGGCAGCTAGGAATAAGCACAGGGCAAACAAGTAAAAATATACAAATGAGTTTTTAAAAATATATAAATGAGTAATCTACTAAAGGTATTCATCAAAAAACATGTGTTTACAACATACAGGCCGAATTTTTAGCCTCACTACAATTCTAACCTTTATTTAACTGATGTGTCTGAGATAGCACAATTGTAGAAGATAAAGAACATGAATTTTGGCTCTAATACCTTATATTAAAATATCAGATTTAGCATCTAGTATGACCTTTCAAAGGTAACCTTAGGCTTCAAACTAAAGAATAACCAAGATAGACCAAAATTTTGTGCATGTCTTAATCAGCTACATGAATATAGTGTGATTGCAGAGTGCTTATTTATGAATCGCATTAAATATGTTTTGTAAAATTAAATTGTTTTCATTTATGTGAAGGATGAATACATGTGAAATATGACTTCCAAATTTTATTACCTACAAAATATTAATAAGAATTAAAAAACAGTTTTTCATCAAATCATTGAACAACAAATGAGCACCAAACCAAAGTTTTTCTTGTTTTAATCATTGTTGTTACATTATATTAAATTGTATTAAAATACCTTTCTCATGAGATTAAACCCACTGAACCTCAATATTCTACGGTATCAAGTACCTTAAAAATACAGCTTTGTCCTGGCATTCTGACTTTGGGATGACAGTAAAATAATAGTGTGTTTGTCTAAATTCCTCTGGAAATTTCACCCTTGATAATTTCCTTAATTTCTCTGATTTATCTATAGTGCAAGATGGTGATTTATGAATGAAGGTATATTTTAATCCAAAGTATGTCCCATTAAACAATTACCTACTTAACTCAAGGAACCTGAAGGATAATAGCTAAAAATATGAGGTTAATTTACTCATTTGAAGACAACTCTTTAAGCAAGCATTTCTGTCAGTAATTAAGGAGCTGATTGTGTTTGTGCCTTACTTTTTCACTTTAGGAAACAGAGGCTAGAAAGATCAAAACAGAGATCTCAGATTTTTAGCAAAACATGATCATTCTGAAAAACTACAATCAAATCAGTTCCTCAACCCTCATACAGTCAGGAAACAAAGCATGATACATCCACAAGAAGAGTGCCACCAACACTAAGCCTAAGACAGAAAGCTGTGATAGCAGCTACCATTAAGTAGCCACTAGGTATGAGAAATTTTGTGTACATTATCTTATGTGATATACACAGAAAACCTCAAACTAATTCACTATCTTTTTCTAGATAAGAAAACTAAGAATCACCTGATCTATAACTTGTTCTAGGAGACACAGCTACTAGCAGAGCCTGGATTAAAGTCTAAAATATAAACTAGAAGCAACTTCCACTTGACCCTATTGCACACTCATTGTGATACAGCATTGTTTGGGGAACGTTATCCCCTAGAAACAACACAACACCCTCATGTATTTTCATTCTTTTATAAAACTGCCAGCTTAAGCAGACCATTATATGAAACAAAACAAAAGCAAACAAACAAATAAAACCTTGGAATAGCTTCTAGATCAATTATCAAGCTAGTAAAATAAATTAAAAATTCATTTACATCCTTCCATGAGAAAAAAAAAAAAATTATTATCCCTAAAGGTCATATACCCAGTGGCTGTTTGATAGTTCATTTTCTCTCCATTTAATAGCTTTTCTAAATTTGAAATTCAACTGTTTATTTTCACCGCTTTTATTCTGACTTAAATTATCTTCCAACAAAGAAATTAAATAAAATGTCTAACTTCCAAACCTATTGACCTAAACATGTAAAGAGTCTTTCCTATGTTCCCTGTTATGTTCCCTGGAGTTTTCTCATTTAATTTTTATTAAATGCTGAGTAAACTAAAATTTTTTATCTTGATTTACAGACTAAAACACATAATCTAGGTTGAGATTCATGGCTGTAACTTCTGATATATTTTGTAAGTAATGAATAACATTTTATCTTACCTGTGGAAATGAACTGCTCATTTAATTAAGCTGTGCTATGGATACTAAACCTTTGGAGTTTTATACCAGGTTCTCAAGTTCCTGAAATGTACAAGGACGGCCCAAGGAGAGAACACACTAATTCCCTCCTGGGACCAAAAAGAAACAGAGGATTTTTTTTTCCATGATAAACAAGATAATGTTTCTGAAGCAAGGAACTTCATGATAAAAATTATTACGTGAATTCACTTTGGCCTCCAGTATAAAATGATTTTCAGTGGAAAAAGTATATGCATTAGAGTGGAAAAGAAATTTAATGATATGGGACAGGAGTTCCTGTTATGGCTCAGGGGAAACAAATCTGACTGGGAACCATGAGACTGGGGATTCGATCCCTTGCCTCGCTCAGTGGATTAAGGATCCTGCGTTGCTGTGGCTGTGGTGTAGGCCAGCAGCTATAGCTCCAATTAGACACCTAGCTTGGGAAACTTCACATGCTGTGAGTACAGCCCTAAAAAGACAGAAAAAATATGATATGGGACACAGTTCTAGCTCTGATACTAAAAAGCATGTGCCAATGTATTGATGGTTTAAATTCTCTGAAATTCAGTTTCTTTTTCCTGGGGATATTACCTGTTTACCTCCTTCAAACATCTATAAAGATATACATAAGGAAATAATACAAAATGATAAGCTATGAAGGATTCATAATCATTTAATAAACATATCTATACTCATTTAACTGTAAAGGCGCTACACTGCTAAATGGTAGTAAAGACATTTTAAAACATTCTGTAATTAATGGAGCAAATAATATACACATAGATGAACAGAAAAGTACTGACAATAGCAATGGGACATTATACAGATGATTGTAATATTCTATGTAACAAGACATTAGAATATTAGATACCTGGTAGAGATAAAGGTTAGCATTTTTCTGTGTACCATCATGTCTTAAAGACCCTTTAGACTTATCCATAGACTAGTACTAGGGTATATACTTAAAGGGATTCTTTAAAAACTTGTGAAGAATACATAGATACTTCAGCTTCACACCCAGTGATTCTAAATTAGAAGACAGGGAATGTTGGCCATGGAATCTCATTTTGAAAGAAAGAAAGAAAGAAAGAAAGAAAGAAAGAAAGAAGAAAGAAAGAAAGAAAGAAAGAAAGAAAGAAAGAAAGAAAGAAAGAAAGAAAGAAAGGAAGGAAGGAAGGAAGGAAGGAAGGAAGGAAGGAAGGAAGGAAGGAAGGAAGGAAGGAAGAAAGAAAGAAAGAAAGAAAGAAGAAAGAAAGAAAGAAAGAGAAAGAAAAGAAAGAAGGAAGAAATAAAGATAATATTGATACACAGCTCATTTGTGAAAAGGGATATATCCATTAAATGTAATCCCAAATGATCTATATATGCAATGCAAGCATTTCTGCAAAAATTTTCATGGTGATTTATGATTTATAAAAAAGACAAAGAATCTAAGGGGGTCTGAGCAATTTTGAAAAAGAAGAATAAAGTAATATGCACATGATCTGATTTCAAGAATTGCCACAAAATTAAAACAATCAAGCGAGTGTGGTGTTAGTGAAAAGATAAATATCCAGGTCAATGGAACAGAAAAGAGTCAGTGATAGATTCACCTAATATAGTCAATTGATCTTTGACAAAGTTGTTCAGGAAAATCCTTGCAGGAAACTTAGACCTTAATATAATAATATTTCTAGAGAAAAAAATAGGACAACAGTTTTGCAGCTGTGGGTTAGTCAGAAACTTTTGTATAAAACATGAAGTTCATGAAACCGAGGGGGAAATGATAAATTATATTTCATCACATTTAAAATTTGCATTGTAAGACACTTTTGAGAAAATGAGGAAACCACAGATTTATGCAAAATGTTTGCTAAACCGCTATTTGAAAAACTGTTTGAATCCAGAGCACAGTACTTTAAAAACTCAACAATATGAAAATGAAAGATAAGCAATAAAATTGAGCATAAAATTGAACAGACTCTTCCCCAGAGAAGATATACAGATAGCAAATAAGCTGATAAAAAATAACTTTCAACACCATTTGTGATCAGGGAAACAGAATTTAAAACTGCAATGTGATTCCATAGCATCTAATAGAACAGCTAGAATTTTTAAAATATAGCATTAAATGATAATAGAAAGTACTCACAATGATGCAGAGCAACTGAAGCTCTCATCCACTGCAGGTAGGAAAGCAAAGTTGTGCAGCCCACCCAGTAATCTCACTGTGTTATTTACCCAAGAGCAAAGAAAACATTTCTACAAAGAGATCTGTATGCCAATGCTTAGAGCAGTTCTAGTCACCACATTCTAAAACTAGAAATACTTTATTCCAAATGTCCATTAATTGTTGCATGGATAAGGCAACTGTGGTACCTCTTTAGGATGGAATATAAATTTCAGCAACTAATAGGAACAAGGGCTCGTATTACCTGAGTACAAGGATGGATCTTTTTAAGTGAAAGAAGTCAAATTAAAAGGATGTATAAATGTGATTCTACCTTTATCACATTGTGGACAAGATGAAATTGCAGTAATGCAGAATACACCTGAAAATTCTGAGGTGAGGGGAGGGAGATAACTGACTATAAATTGGTTAAGACGGAACTTTTTTAAGGATGATAGAAATATTCTATTTCATGAATATGGTTACACAATTGTATGTGTCTGTTAAAATCCATATAACTGGTAGCAGTTAATATTAATATGAAAGCTGTATTAATATTAAAACTCAGTAGCTTTGGCTTTAAAAAAAAGAATTGTTAAGGTTAATCTTTGCTACAGAATAGGGTTATCTTTGCAGGGGAGATTGGAACTCAAAGACAAAAGGAGAGAATTATAATGTGTTCCAAAGTTCTACTTAAACTTGGTCTCATTTGTACAGTAATGTTCACTTTGAAAAAATTCTTCAAACTGACACTTATTCTATGCACGGGTGGACTTTTTTCTCCATATTCTCTTTAATAAAATTAAAAAATAATTGAAATAATTTTGTTGTTACTTTTCTAATAAACTCTATGAAAGCCTCTTATTTCAATGCTCTTTATTTAAGCCTATGATTTTTATGAAAGGCCCATTAATGAGATGGCTATAAATTATTGCTATGTGTTAATATTACCCTTTATGAGCCATGTTTTAATTGTTTTGAAAATTGTAATTTAGTACATTTAGTTATGGCAGTTTATATCAATTTAATTTTTTCTTCACTTGGAATCAGTATTTTTTGTATATCTCTGTCTTCTCTTTCATTAAATATGCATTCTATAGTGACTAGGCACTGTTGCATTTTAACACATTATACTTGATTTCTAAATTTTTACCTTCTGTTTTTTGAATGACTATACTGAATACTCTGAATCATCTTCTGCCATCCTCCTGGTGTCTATCTCATTTCGATTTCCTTGAAGTTTAGTCTTTTTTTTTTTTTCTTTTTTTAGGGCCATGCCTGCAGCATATGGAGGTTGCCAGGCTAGGGGTTAAATTAGAACTGTAGCTGCTGGCCTACGTCACAACTACAGCAATGTCAGATCCAAGCCACATCTGCAACCTACACCACAGCTCACGGCAACACCAGATCCTTAACCCACTGAGCAAGGCCAGGGGACAAAACTGTGTCCTCATGGATACTAGTTAGATTCGTTTTTGCTGAGCCATGAAGGGAACTCTCCAGTGCTTAGTCATTTTAAAAATCGCTTTATATTATTTTAAATCCACATATTGCTTCTATATTGTTTTACAGCCTTATTTTATGTTCTGATTTTAGTAACATTGGGATGTAAATTTTTCCCCACGTTTTGCAAATCAAATATCCTTGTATGAAGTTCAATAGCAATCCCTTTGTTCTCTCAGTGTCTGAATAGAATGGGCATTTTGACTATCAGAGGAGGGACACAGGAAGTTGGAGATAACATCAAGGTAGCTTTTCTAGGTTCATGCTTAAGAATTCACTCTTGCATTTTTTGTTTGTGTTTTGATGGCCTTAGAATATTATTGCATAGCTACTTTAATTCTCAGAGCTAAGTTTATTTCAAAAGTACCATCTACCTAGTGTTTCTCATGGCTGAACAGATTTTGCTTTCCAAACACGGACCTTGGGTTTTAGACATTGTATGTTGCTTTTTTGTTTGTTTGTTTTTGTTTTTGTTTTTGTTTTGTTTCCAAGTCAAATGAACCAAGCAGCATGTATGTTGCTTTAACAGTACTTTCTGAGTCCTGAATCTTCCAGAAGCCCCTCCCTGTTGAAACTTTCCTTCCTACTGTCTTCACCCCATTCAATTGGCACTCTTCTCAGCACTGTCTTTCTCTAGGTAAAACCCTGTCCTTTTCAGATGGAATATGTGCTGCTTATTTATGAAATCCTCGATGACCCTTAAAACTGTATTAGTCTTCCACAGTCCCTTTGTAACACTCTGAGCCTGGGTAAGAGTTGAGAGCATGTGGAATATTGAAGAAAGATATGAATTCTACTGGATCTCCATTGTCCATAAATGTTAAATTCCCCTCTCTTTCTTCTAGATGTGTGTGTGTACTTATTGTATGTGTATGTGTACTTATTGTATGTGTGTATAGTAGATCTTTTTTATTTACTTTAAGTGAACTATAAGTGAATATTCAGGATTCACAAATTACATGGCTTATAAAGTACTGTAGGGCTTTAAACTTTTGATGTCTCCTCCACATTTCCATGATTTTTTTTTTTACTTTTCTTATTACCTTAAATAGTAATATTCTGATGAGCTCAAAATGTTTGCTTTATTCATTGAAACCACAGCACATTGTAATTTGAACAGAGCAAATGTGTAATGAATATGATTGACTGTAAACTTATCTGTTAGATTCTACAAGAGATACACTGTATTTTTTTTTTTTTAGAGACACACTTGAGGCGTATGGAAGTTCCAGACTAGGGATTAAATCTGAGCTGCAGCTGCTGGCTCCACCACAGCCACAGCAACGCTGTACCCTTAACCCAATGAACAAGGCCAGGGATCAAACCCACATCCTCGCTGAAATTATGCTGGGTTTTTAACCTGCTGAACCACGACAGGAACTCCTGTGGTTTTACATTTTTGTAGCTTACCATATAGACTTGTTGTGATATGAAAGAACATATATTGCCAGAGTGAGGATACTGGTTATCAAAAAAATTACTGCTTACCAGTTACAGAGGTATGGTATAAGAATATGTCTCAGCTTGAGATTTCTTATCTCAAACTTTATTCATTTTATACACCTCAACCTGTAGTACATTATTCCAAAATAATTTATTTATTTTTATTGTTAAATTACCATGTCACTATTTTGAGCAGGAAGATAATTGGGGAGTATTCCCTTTGGGGCATTCCCTGTGGGTTTTAACAACAGTTAAGTAAATGGATATAAGCAATCTAAATGAACCATATTCACAATGTACTTAAGCCTGCATTTGTTGTTCCACAGGTAAGAGGTAATTTTCCAAATATTTTAGGAAATATGTTCAGGTCATTTTCTGAATATTTTAGGAGGTAGGACCTAAACTATCAGAGTCAAGTATGTTATAAAATCCCTAGTAATTAGCCCAATGGTTGTTAACTATTGCACTGATCAATTGAATGCATTCATCACCATCTGACTTATGCAGTATCTGCCTAAAAATTGAAAGTGATACTTCCTGAAATAAAAACAAAATAGACAATATTGAAGTTATGTTTATAGAGCTAATGATAATGCTCTCAATAGACTGTAAGTTTATATTTTCCTTCAGGAAGAAGATAGACCTGTTCAAAGCAAAATAATCAGGAAATTTATCAACAGAGGCCAAGAAAACATTGGACCCATTCAACTCTCTTGAGGCTTATATTTTGACATGTGGAAAATAATCAATATTTATTCTATGCTTATTTTACTACCTACATAAAACAGAAGCCACTTTACATTACTACTTATTTAATAATATTTCTCTGGTCTTAATGGCTTGAAAAATAGCCAAATAGATCAAAGATCATGTTTTGTTTTATTTCAATGGGTGTGGGAGGGTGAGGGGAAAGTCCTAGAATGAAGCCATGATATAATAAGAGACAGGGAAAATGGTGAAAAGCTCTGGGAATGGATTTGGCTCTGGCAATTATTAGCTGTGAGCACTGCTATAAAGGTGAAATAAACTTACACATGCAAAAGTCCACTCTTACAGCTCAATAAATGGCTGTTATTATTTCATACCTTCTTTGTAGATTGTTTCAATGCAGAGCCCAAGATATGTGCAGTGTTTTTACTTATTAAAGTTCTATGTTTGAGAGTGACTTCACATTAATTGTAAATATTGTTCATATATTATTAAATTCTTTAGGCATAATAGCTGTTTTCTCTTTACAACTCTGAGCCCTTTTGACATACTCTAACATTGACTTAGGTATACTCCAAATAGCTGTTATTTTGGTATTAACACATATTAATATTGACTTAATCATATTCGCCTAACAGAAATGACAATTTTAAATTTAACTAAATTGTTTAACATTGTCAATTTTTATTATCCTATTTACCAAAAGTGAAATTAAGGCCACTGCAAATGGCAAATGGGATTGTGGTTATTTGTGTGCCTGTTTTGTTTTGTTATTGACAGATGATAGAATTCACAAAATCCTTTTATTCTCTGATTCAGAAAAATTGTGTTCAAAATATAATTAATTGGAGTTAATCTGATAGATTAAGTCCACATTAACAATGACAAAATAAATATAATACATGAAAGAACAAAATATCTAGTTTAAGGCTCTGTTCAGCTATGTCTTTTAATGATTTAGTGATAACATGTTCATGGTCACCCAATATTTGCTATTACTAGAAAATAAATACATGTGATGACAAAAGTTCAATTGTACAGGTATCTTAGGTTTATAACAAAAGTTTACATATTTAAAGGAAATTGCTGTCAATGCTCATTCTTTTATGGATTTAATTAATCTATCTGGCTGTGCACTATTGTATCTGTTTTGTCATTTAAATTTATTGCTATTTGAAAAAGGAGTAAGCTTGGAGGGAAAGCCTAATATCATATATGGCTTAATTATGGAGCAGGTGAGAAGCAAATGCTTTCAAATTCCAAATCCTATGTAATTTTCCTCATCCCAGGTATATCATTGAACTGATGGCAAGAATTATAATCACAGTTGAACTTTGCCTGTGGCTCCTAAATGCATCAAAACATTGATGGCTTTCATTATGTTCATCCAAGTTTGTTTTTTATTTCTTATATTTCTGTTCTTTACCTTATCGACATGAACTCTTTTCTGAAACTTCCTTTGGATAATAGTCATGTCCTCTTTCCTCATGATGTTTTTAAAATTAAAAAAAAAATGTATTTAGGGGTTTTCTAATCAATGTGCTAAGATCTTTCTTAAATGAACTGGTGCATTTAAAACATTGTATTGTACTGGAGCAGTTCAAAAATATTCAGTTAATTAGAATTAGTGGTTTGAATGCTCTAATTTGTTTTGTTGTAATTTTTATTTATAATACTTAGATACATATGCTTCAAGGTAAATCTTCCTTCTTTGATGTCTCACATGAGAGTTTCTTATCTTTTTCTTTTTATTTCTTTCTCTTTTTTATTTTTGCTTTGCTTTGTTTTTTAGGGACACATGCATGGCATATGCACATTCCCAGGCTAGGTGTCAAATCAGAGCTTTAGCTGCAGGGCTAAGCCACAGCCACAGCTCACTGCAATGCAGGATCCTTGAGACACTGAGGGAGGCCAGGGATTGAACCTATGTCCTGACGGGTACTAGTGGGGTTAATTACTGCTGAGCCACTATGGGAACTCCCAAGTATTTATTTTCTATGCCTTTCCAATAATTCTATGAAAATGTTTTTTCCTGATATTGACAATTCTTCTATGTCATCCTGATTTTGTTTTTTCCAGGAGATTGTTGGTACAGACTTTCTTGGCCTTCCATCACTATTTCTAATCCAAGTGGTTTTTTTCACTCATTGGTGGGGTTCATGTTAACATACTGAAATTAGAGCTTAACTTTCGTCATGAATTTAAATAATGTACAGAATATTATTTACAACAGATTAGGTGCCCCCAAGACTGACTCAAATTGTATATAGGTATATATATAAAATAAGGTAAGTAACTTGAATAAAATCCATCCTCCAACTAATGTAATAATATGGATAAATGATAGAAATTTGGATTCATGTCCAGGTAACACTTTCACTCCTAGTTGATTAACCAGGGGAATATAAGAAAATTTTATTTTTCTATATATTCTAAATTTCATTTCTTGTAATTTTTTTACTCTTAGCTATTAAGTATTATGTCTTATGCAAATATTGTTTTTTGTTATGTTTTTAATTAATGATCTTTGTGAGGTTGTTACTTCTAGACAATAATTACCCAGTTGTTATTTCATTGAATAAAAAAATCAATATACAACCAAACATATTACTACTAGCACAAGAGCATATGTCTTATTTTTGAAATAATTCTCCCATTTGCAACATAGAGTTTTGAGAGTGTAAATAAATATAGAGATTGTCAAGAATTTAGGTTTCCAAAACAATACGAAAGACCAAATATTTATTTAAAAAGGACAATATAATGCTAAGAATTTAAAAAACACATTCAATTAAACAGGAATTATCATATAATTTTATATTCAATCATGGCTTATCTAAAAAAACGATTCATTTTTTACAGAATAATCGAATGGAATTGGAAAATTTTAGAGAGATTAGCTCAAAATACCACCTTTTGGTAAATAATTAATCTATTAAATAAAACCTTATTTAGTACATTCTAGATTTAAAGTTATTTTAAGTATTCAATTTTTAGCACATTTTAAAATTTAATATGTATTCTATTTTTGAGATAATATGATAATTGCATGAGGAATCTTTTTAGCTGTTCACCTTGTGTTTAATGTGACCTAATAGGAAAATAGCTAATAGAATTCAGTAGTAAATTAATCTTTTGACTTGGTTTTTAGAAATGACATGAACCAGTTGAGTGAAAAGTCAAATCTTCCATTTGATTCCATAGTGAACGGCACCAACTTTTGACCCACCATCTTGTCACTGCTCTGGAACTGCTGCTGAGAAGTTATACATTTCCAACAAATACATATGAGACCATATTTCACTTTTCCTAAATCACAGTATTGCTCATTTTTGTCATAACAATATGAATTATAAGTTTATGAATATCCTTCAAGTCTGTTCTATGAGATATCAACATGAAGAATGTCACTAAAGTTACTACATTTGTTCTAAAGGGCTTCACAGAGAAACTTGAACTACAGCTCTTCTTATTCTGCCTGTTTCTAGCAATACACATGTTTACTCTGGTGGGAAATTTAGGACTAGCTATGTTGGTCACTAGGGATTCTAAGCTGCACTACCCGATGTACTATTTTCTGGGTGTGTTATCATGTGTGGATGCCAGTATTTCTTCAGCAATTACCCCTAACATGTTAGTAGAATTTACATCCAAAAATAAAGTCATATCATCCGTTGGGTGTGCAACCCAGATGTTTCTCTTTGTTACTTTTGGGACCACCGAATGCTTTCTCTTGGCTGCAATGGCATATGATCGCCATTGTAGCCATCTACAACCCCCTCCTGTATTCAGTGACTATGTCACCCAGAGTCTATGTGACACTCGTCATTGCATCCTATGTTGGTGGCCTTTTGAATGCTTCTGTGCACACAGTGGCCATATTTAGCCTATCTTTCTGTGTAACCAATGAAATTAGACATGTCTTTTGTGACATCCCTCCTCTCCTGGCTATTTCTTGCTCTGACACTTATACAAGCCAGCTTCTCCTTTTCTACTGCATGGGCTCTATTGAGCTTGTCACTATCCTGATTGTCCTGATCTCCTATGCCTTCATTCTACTGGCAATTATGAGGATGCATTCTGCTGAGGGGAGAAGAAAAATCTTCTCTACGTGTGGTTCTCACCTAACTGGAGTGTCAGTTTACCATGGAACCATCCTCTTCACGTATGTGAGACCAAGTTCCAGCTATGCCTTGGACCATGACATGATGGTGTCAATATTTTACAGCATTGTGATTCCCATGCTGAATCCCATTATCTACAGTTTAAGGAACAAAGATGTCAAAGAGGCAATGAAGAGAGTGGGGAAAATGGGTGTGTCAATAAAGTGTATTTTCACACTAACCGTTAAATTGAAAGAAACAAAGAGTGTTGCTCATTGTTGCTATACAAGGAAGTTATGATAAAAATATTAAACTTTGGAGTTCCCATCATAGCTAGTTGGTTAACGAATCCGACTAGGAACCATGAGGTTGAGGGTTCAATCCCTGGCTTTGCTCAGTGGGTTAAGGATCTGGCATTTCTATGAGCTGTGGTGTAGGTTGCAGACTCGGCTCAGAACCCGCATTGCTGTGGCTCTGGTGTAGGCTGGTGGCTACAGTACCAATTAGACCCCTAGCCTCGGAACTTCCACATGCCGTGGGAGCGACACTAGGAAAGGCAGAAAGACCGAAAAAAAAATTAAACTTTAATATAAAACATTGTTCGTATATTTCTATTCTTTTTAGAAATTTTTAAATAAAGATCAAAATCATACCTCCACCTATGCAATTTCCACTCATGCAAAAAATACATGTCATCCATTTGCTTCTTACTAAATCCCTCTCAGATACATATGCATATATAAGCACGCATATGTACATATACATACATATATGCTGATAGTGATTGTAATCAAGTGTCAGTGCTGCCGCAACAAAGTACCACAAACTAGTGGCAATTTTTTCTCACTCTACTAGCACCTAGAAGTCTGAGATCACAGTATACCCAGGGTTGATTTCTTCTCCGGAGGTTGTCCTTGGTTTGGAAATGGCAGTCTCTCCTATATGTCTTCACTCATTCTTGTCTCTCTGTGTATCTGTGTCATAATATCATTTAGTTATAAATATACCAGTCCTATTAGATTAAGACCACCCTGAAGCTCTCACTTTAACATCATTACTTTCACAACAATCTTATCTCTATATACAGTCACATTCTGTGGCACAGGGATATGTTTTCTTTTATGTATTTCTCCTATTTTCTTTACTGTATTTTTATGGTATTTATTCACTTTAAAAAATTGTCCACATGACCTTTTTTCCCTTATCTAATGTAAATAATATTTAGAGGTATTTTTAATATAGGAACTTTCTTAAGAAATAATTTATATACCATAAATATCACCTGTAATGTATTATATACTCAAGATATATAATTCATGATGCATAATGTATGTAAAAGATTATGTATATTCACCATTCCTAAAAGATACTTTGCAGAAGCTAGCAATAATTCCCCATTCTCTCATCCCCAAAGTTAGAAACCACTATCAACTTTCTGTCTCTATAAATTTGCCTGTTCTGGGCATTTCATATGAATCATAAAATGTAGTATCATGTGATTTGTGACTAACTTATTTCCTTATAATAAAGGTTTAAAAGTTCACTCACCAAAGCATGCATAAGTACATAATTTCTTCTTCACTGCCACACTATACTCCATTGCATGGACACACAACATTTTGTTTATTCATTTGTCATTTTATGGCCACTTGTGTTATATCTACTCTTTGGCTATCATTCATCATGCTTATGAATATTTTCATGCCAGTGTTTAAGTGAACTTCTGCTTTCAATTATCTTAAGTAGACACTGAAGAGTAGACCAAGGCCCAGATGGTCTGACAGAATTCTACCAAACATTTTAAAAAAGAACCAACCTTCTCAACAATGCAGAAGAAGATGACATTTGGGAAATAACAGCCCAAAACCATAAAAGAAACAGTTTCTTGTACTACTTTGTGAAGAAAAGCAATTCACACACCTTAGTCAACTGACGTCTTCCAGTTTAGAACCAAGGATACTTTCTTCTTCGCTGAGTCACTTGCTTCTGAATCCCACTGTTACACCATGATTACCTGTACCTTGGCTATGACAGTTCTCTCTGAAGAACAATACTGTCATCAGAGAAACTGTTATTTCTTTTGCAGAATTATTCCTTCTTTGAATAAGACTGTGCCTGTATGTTTGAGAAGATTCAGCTAAAATTATCAAGATCACACTGTCTGGTATCACTATTTCTAGAGCATGTCTGTGAGCAACATACACTTTTCAAAAGCTGCTGGTATTTTATATAATTCTTTATTTAATATAACAAAAAAAACTCTTTTTTTTCCAATTCTGATAACTGTGGTACAACCTTGTAGAAAATGTCCTATCATAAGGTAATTATGAAGAATATGAACACTAGAATTAGACTATCAAATATGTGCTGCTTTTTTTGACCAGTGGCGTGTTGGTGAACCAGTTGTTTAATCTGTCTGTGCACCAATTTCAACACCTGTAAAATTTCAGCATTCAGAAACACTTTTTGAGGCATGGATCTAGATGCTGCAGCTACAATGTTGAACAAAGTAAGCAAAAATCCTGCACTTATTAATCTTATATGATAGTTTGGGGGGTGGCAGAGAAGAAACAAAATGCATTAGAAAAATATGTCAAAAAGACGGAGATGGAGATAACTGTTATGGGAAAAAATGAAGCATGAAAGGGGAAAGGAAAGAGGTACAATTTTAAATACATTGGTAAAGATGTCTTTACCAAGAATAGAGTAAGGGAAAAAAAAATCAGTTGTCTATGAAAAGGAAGATTCAAAATGAAGAAATGAGAGTAGCAAAATTCCAGGCAATATACAGACTAATGTGTCCAGAAGAGTAAAGACGGCATGAGCTCAAAACAAAGTCAGTATGATTGAGAGAATAACGAGTGAGTTCACTGAAATAAGCCGTGGGGACAAGATCACTTTGGACCACTGAGCTCTTGTAAAAGTTTTCATTTTCGCTCTTAGTGTGATGAGAAGTCTTGTGCTATTTGTGAAGCACATGATAATCCAAGTCACTGTGTAACACTACTGCTCTGGCTCTTCAGTTACCATTTGGATTCTATAGGGATAAGGCCAATCAGAGACAAGCCAGGAAGCTGCAACGATAATTCTAAGACTGAAATAATGGTTCCTTAGGTCGAGGTGGTAGCAGGAAAAAATGTTGACAAATAGATTCCAACTTCATCCTGTGTTTTGAATCTACATATTATGCTGATAGATTGGAATTGAGATGTTTGAGATAAAAAGAAAATTTCAGGATCATTTTTAAGTCTTTGCCTGTAAATATTGCTGGTGCCTACATGCAGGTTATCTTGTGAAGATAAAATTTGTTGATTAAATATCCAAAGCTTTTTGAATATTGTCTGGCATGTGGTAAGTGAGTAGCAAACCATGATACTGCCATTATATCTAAGACTTATTTGGTGGTAAGCTTAACCACTTCTGTTTTTAGCATGCTCCAGTTTTGTCTTATTTTCTATCATAGTTTTACTAAATAGCATTTTGGCATGGCACAATAAAAAGCATATTCTATTTTGAATTTATTCAGAGTACATGCTCCATAAAATAAAATAACAAGGAATGTTCACGGCAAATAGAAATATTTTAAATCTTTCATATTGCCAATTGATCATATTACACGTGTAAATGACATTATATACATGGTTTCTAAAGTGTATTGTAAAGAGGGTAGGGTAATCAATTTAATTAGATTTTAGTTTAAATTAATTATAATTACAATTTTATCAACTTAAGTTTTCCACAAAATCATAGAATCTGTTGACAATATTTGCCCATACAAACACACAGGAAACATTTCTAATCATAGAAGCAGAAATAACTGAAAGCAAGGTAAAAACATAGTTCATAAAATACAGCAGAAAAATGAAAAGAGGAATTCCCATTATGGCGCAGCGGAAACAAATCCAACTAGGAAACATGAGGTTGCAGTTCCATCCCTGGTCTCGCTCAGTGGGCTAAGGATCTGGAGTTGCCATGATCTGTGGCATAGGTTGCAGACGTGGCTCAGGTCCTGTGTTGCTGTGGCCAGGAGCTGTAGCTCCTATTGGACCTCTAGCCTGGGAACCTCCATATGTTACCGGTGTGGCCCTAAAAAGGAATTCTCCCTTAAAAAAGTAAAAAAAAAATTAAAAAGTGAAAACTGAAAAGAGCCTATAAATGTATAAAATGACATAATGCTTATGCAAGATGAGAGAAGATAAAAAATGAGAGGAGATAAAAAAGCATATTATTAAATTATTCTAAGACAAACCCAATAGCAATAGGTTATAAATATAGTATAAATAACATGAATATTGAGAAAAAATAAGTCATAATAATAATTTTAAATGTCATTCATGTATAATATGGGAATTTTTAAATAAACTATTTAGAGGAAAAATAATTTGTATTTAAAAGATTTGAATAAGTTAATTGACAGTTTTGAATTAGAGAAAGATTTTTAAACATTTAACTCCTAAAAGAGAATTCATAATTCTGCACTTTATTTTAAATATTTAAGAAGTTTTAAGGAAAGTAATCACATGTAATTTTACAAAGAAAAAAATACAAATTTCAAAAAAAACAAAAATTTATAATTATTATTGGTTAAACAAAACTAGTTACAAAAGCTTAAACAAAAAGTATCAAATAGTGGGGAATAGGAAACATTTGTTTTTATACAGCATTTAAATAGCAGAGAATGAGTTCCCGTCATGTCTCAGTGGTTAATGAACACAACTAGTATCCCTGAGCACACAGCTTTGATCCCTGGCCTCCCTCAGTGGGTTAAGGATCCTGCATTGCTGTGGCTGTGGGGTAGGTTGCAGCTACATCTCTGATTCTACCCCGTGGATGCGGCCTTAAAAAAATACCAAAATAGATAAATAAATAAATAAATAACAGAGAAAATTAAAACTGGAATTTCATATAATATAGAAGAAAATATTTGGGGAGTTCCCTTGTGGTGCCATGGGTTTAGGATGCAGCCTCTTCATAGCTGTTCAAGTGGCTGCTATGGGACCAGCTTGATCCCTGGCCCAGGAGCTTTCACATGCCTCAGGCCTGGGGAAAAAAATTATAATACAGGAAATTTTAGCACTCAATCTGACTAAAATGTATGAGTTGCTGCAAAATCTGAATTCATTATAAATTTGTAGCTTTATAACTTGCCTCTGTTAAAAAAAATTAGGACTAGTGAGTCAAGCATTTAATTCAAATATTTATTTTAATGATTATAAAAACCCATAGAATGCAGGAGAAAGGCAATGATTTCTTAAAAATATGCATAATTTCAACAAAGCAGCAGTTTACTGAAGACTTGTTCACAAATCACAGAAAGTTACAGTAGCCACCAAAGAGAGAACACTGCATGCAGATTTTTAACATGATGAATTTACAAACATTTCAAGTCCAAAGCATTGCAAAATGAGTCTTGAGTTTTTACCATATAACAAGAGCATATTTACCTTAGGTATCAATTAAAAAGGAATTAAAAAAGGTTAAATGTGTAAGTTTATGTAGAAAGCTACAAAAAAGTACATAGGAAATAACAGAAAGATCGCTAATTTATATAATGTGTATGCATATACATGTAACTATAAATCTAGACAACATACAAAGCTAATGATAAATGTTATGGCATTTCTATTAACTTAAATTTTTCAAAAATTTCCAAATTTTCTCCAATGCTAATATATAGCACTCTAACTCCAAAACTAGGAAATGCTGAGTTGTTCCTCAGATGTGTGTGTGTTTATCCCTTAAATCAAACAAAAGTACTTTACAAAACACAAGGGAATATTCTTTAAGAAAAAGTCATGGAACATTAAAAATAATGCAGGAATGCCAGTGTTCTAATGATAAGGACCAGCACTTCTTAGTAATGCCTTAAATGCCTTACAGTCATTATCCGATGTAATCTTTACAATAAGTATAATGGACCTGGAATCATTATTTATCTTCCACAGTTGAGGAATCCTGAGGCTAAAAGTTTCAGGGAGTTTTCAAGGGTTCTACAGTGAAAAGGGTAAAGTCTGGACTGTTTGGTTCCAAATCAAGTGTTCCTAATCACCCAGCTATAGTGTGTCTCCATAAAATAAATGAAATAATTCTTAGAAATGTAATCATTACTCCTCAAAGGAAGCTTTTTTCCATAATAAATTTCTCTGTATTTGGAGGATACATGGGAATTTGCACAATATAGTTTAAAAAATGATAACTGTAATTTTTCATTTTGCCAATCAGTTGCCATTAAAAACATGTAAATTTAGACTATAGCATTAATATATTTCATAGTTTCCAAATATATTATGGATTTCTGCAGCCAAAAGCTCAGCCACTGAGCTATACCTCTTACATGGATTTCTAAAGGAATATTCCCAGAAATGAAAAGATCACATTTGGTGCAGAAGTGAAGGTTCAACAGAAAACAAACACATAAATGATAACTGTTTCTGGAAAGAGACCAAGGAAATACACCATAGGAAGACAAAGAAAAAAAAAGATAAAATCAGAAATTGAGCATCACTGTCATTTCAATTGCCTGGAGCCCACTGTTTTCTGCATGACTCTAATGAAAGCATTTTTTACTTCTTTGTTTCTAAGACTGTAAATGAGTGGATTCAGCATGGGGATGACAATAGCATAAAAAACAGAAGCCACTTGATCCCTTCCCAAGGAGTAGGACTTACTTGGCTTTAAATAAGTAAATATCATAGTGCCATAAAAGATGGTGACACCCAGGAGGTGGGAGGCACAGGTAGAGAAGGCTTTTTGCTGTCCTGACGTGGGAGTAATTTTCAGGATAGTAGACAGGATAGACACATAGGACACTACTATCGTGGTAAGAGACACCACTAGTGTGGATCCAGCTAAAATGAATATGACTATTTCTGTTATTTGGGTGTCAGTGCAGGACAAGGCTAAGATTGGGGATAAGTCACAGAAAAAGTGATGGATTACATTGGAATCACAGAAATCCAATCTGCTCATGCAAAACACATTGACAAAGGAGTCCAAGAAGCCAGTGAAATAAGATCCAAAAACTAGGGAACAGCAGCTTCTTGTGGACATTACAACTGGGTAATGCAGAGGATTGCAGATAGCTACACGGCGATCAAAGGCCATGGAGGAGAGAAGACAACATTCAGCACCAGCCAAGAAGACAAAGAAATACATCTGAGTGAAGCAGTTCATGTAGGAAATGTACTTGGTGGATGTCAGTAAGTTCCCTAAGGTTTGAGGTGTGATGACAGTTGAGTAACTGAGGTCAAGGAATGACAGGTGGCTGAGGAAAAAGTACATGGGAGTGTGAAGCTGGAGATCCAGGTGGATTATCAATATCATCCCTGCATTGCCCAGCACAGTCATCAGGTAGATCAGGACAAAAAGCATAAACAGGATCCTCTGTATTGCTTCTGAATCTGTCAATCCCATAAGGATGAAGTCAGACACATGTGTGTCATTCCTTGTACCCATAGTGTTCGCCTGCCCTAAACTGTTGAGAAATCAAAGTTGATGCTTCGCAGGGATGACTTCAAAACTGTTTGTATTTATATGAAAGTCAAGACAGATATTTATTAGTTTAGTGTGTCTAGAAAGTGATAATAAGAATGATTTACAGAATTCACAGAGTAAAATCTTAATGTGATTGCCAAATATAGAAATAGTTATAAATTGGGCATATAGATATAAGCTAATATATCAGATATATAAAATATGTATGACACTGTTCTGAATGCTTCCCTTTATTAAAGCCTTAAGTTTCCACGGACTATTTATCATACCATAGGTAATGCTATTAACCACATATTTCAGATGAGAAAAAGGTCTTAGAGAATTTAGATAACTTATACAGAGTCAGAACTATTATATGTTGCCTCTGTTATTTTTCCAAGATAGGTCGACTCCAAAGAGCATGCTTATGATAACTATGTTTCTATTTATAATTAAATTCAGCAATCCTGAGGAAATAAAATGCTAGATATGTAATAAATGATGACAGAATAATAGTTTTAATATACCATGTGCTCTCTTTCATTTCCAATATTACTTAATATGTATGATAAATAAATTTGAAACCTAATTGGTCATTATAGGGTACATTAAAAAGATAGACCACATGTTAATATTAGCTTCCAAGATATGATTTCCTAATTTGACCATTCAAAATCAAAGTTCTTTCAAAATATATTTCTAACATATGTATATTGCCTTTCATATCCTGTTTACCTCAACTTTGTATTTCTACTTCCACAAATCTCTGGCATTACCTAGGGTAATGTCCAAATAGTATCTGTACATATATTCTTTTGATGATGTCCCCCTTTTATTTGATTCTAAGGAAAACTTTCTAATTTAGAAAATAATACTTACCAGGAGTCAAAATTGGTCTAAAACACTGTCTTCCTATACTGTCTTTTCAGCCATAAGTTAACCTGAAATTCTGGTCACAGATTAGACATGAAGACTGTTTAAGCAGAAAATCTCTGTAATATTTTTCTTTTCTGCAAGTTCCTTTTAAGATTTAGTACATTTACTTTTTTTCATGAGGGGAAAAAATATCAACCTAGAAATTGTGTTTTGATCAATGGTAAAATTTGCCAAGAAGCTATGTCTTAAATAAATACCAGGGATCAATTATGTATGTATGCCGAGAAGCGTATGTCTTGCCACTCATTCAGTTAATTCCTGGGAGCTCATATAATCGGGATTGATGATGATGCAACATTTGGTCCTCCCTGTGGACCAGTTTCCAACGAAGTTTACTTGGAATATTTCCAAGGACAAAAGTTCAAGAACTCAGTGTACCACTGCTAGGTTTTGAGAGACTACTTGTCTTTCTCCTTTTTTATGTCTAAGTTGATACCTGGGCTGGTAGAGACACTCTTTCTAGGGAAATACTTAATTACCCTATGACTGAAATCTTCAGTGAATAAAAAGATTTTTTTTTTTTTTTTTGCTTTTCAGGGCAACACCAGAGACACATGGAAGTTCCCTGATTAAGAGTTTGAAGCTGTAGCTGCTGGCCCACACCACAGACACAAAAATGCCAGATCCAAGCCACCTCTACGACCTACACAGTAGGTCATGGCAATGCCAGATCCTTAACCCGCTGAAGGAAGCCAGTGATCGAAAACACATCCTCATGGATAGTAGTCAGATTCATTTCAACTGCATGGCTATGGAAACTCCAAAACTTTTATGTTTAAATGTGCGATAATATATAGGAGTATATGTGTTCATTAGAAACAAAATCAGAATATGACAAAATGCAAAGAATATGAAGATAATTCAAAACTGTTGAAGCAGTTGATACACTTCTCTAAATTATTTTTGTTTATAAAATATTTACATGTATGCCTCTAGATTTACATAATTATTAGCATATTGTTTTTTCATGATCCATCTTCATCTCATAGCTATAATCTCATAGTATTTTATAAACAATGTTATCCTAGCCTCTTATAAAACTCATAAATTCATGTATCATGCATTGACTGATACCCATAGCTAACTTCCCTCTAGAAGTGTTCCTCTGACAGTAAGGATTTTATTGAGAATATTCATCTAAGATAGGAGGCAAAGGGAGACTTTTAAGAGGGATATCTTGTGAATCAGATTAAAATATTATTGTGAATTTTTCATTAATTTATGATAATAAAATAAATGTTCATGTAAATTTAAAAGTGAGCCTTACAGGAAATTCTGCTCATACTCCCAAATTTGAGCAATCTGTTGAAGTGGATAAAGGAGATCCCTTTTTTTCCTATAAAATTTTTCCCCCAAAACCACTAGGGAGTTTGGTCTTTTGAGCATGAGTCACCTCATTCTCCTTACTTGCCCCTGCAATAAACCTTTCTCAGATCCAAACACCAACCTTCTGGTTTGTTTGGCCTTGCTGTGCATTGAGCACAGGAACTTTGATTCAATAACATTGGCAGAAGCCAAAGACTGAGCAGAGATTTTAAACATCTTTAGATTGAATCCTCATAGAGTATCTTACCATACATTCTAAACATATATACACATATGCATTATACAGACACACACACACACATATATATGTGTGTGTGTGTGTGTGTATATATATATATATATATATATAATTTTATCCTTCTCTCTGGATTATTGCAGTTATTTTCTATTTTCTTCATTTTTTTTAGCTTTTTTTTTTTTTTTTTTTTGGCCACAAAAAAGGCATGCAACTTCCACGGCCAAAGTTGAAACCTGTGCCACAGCTACAGCCTAGGCACAGAAGTAACACCACCAGATCTTTAACCCACTGTGTTACCAATTTCTTTTTCATCTCATGAAAGAATGATTCTTTTTTTTGTTGGGGAATGAATGCTATTAAATGATTATTATTCTTTGTTTTCTTATGCATTAACTGTTATCTAGGTTTTATCATTTGCCCCTACTTTACCAGGTTTGTAGGGAGCAACAAATAGTTTTCTCTTGACCTTTTTAGGTTTATTGGCTGAAAGCCATCCCTGTAATAAAAGAGAATAACAAGAGAAAAACAAACAGAAATTCAGTAAGATATATACCCTTGTTTACATGGGAGGTATACAGGAAAACTGAGTAATTTCCCCAAAATTGTTCACTCCACCCTTTTAAATACTATCTCCAGGTAAAGGTAAAAGCAATTTTTGTGGGGAAGGTGGGGTGGATAGGGGAGCCAGGAAAAGAATAGTGAAAAGTGCATATTTGGTAATAAAGATTCAGGTCCATGACTTTTTCACTGATAAGAAGTTCTACACATTCAGTCATCTTCCTCTTCCTGGTACAGAGGGAGAGACATTTTTACAAGTGGAGATTCCCTTTTAAATGTAAATGTCATTTAGAAAATGGTAACTTGTACTCAGTTTTCAGAGCTTTTGTATGTCTACTGCTTATTAAATGTAACCAGATCAAGATAATCTTTATGAAGAAGAGGTATATTTTGGCATAGCAAATGCCGCTCCACTTAAAATTGAATTCATTGTTTTTTCTCTGAGCACCAAGTAGTACCTGCTTATTTTATGTATTTTTTTTACCTGTATAATAATACCGGGATTTAGTACTTGCCTTCTTCATTTATGTTTTACCTCAATTTTAACTTATATGTAGTGATATTTTTATTATTGTGGCCTATTAAATAGATAATCTAAAGCTAAATTTTTAAATTTATTATTGACCAACTCAAGATTTTTAAAAAACTTTTTAATTTTTAAGCTTAAAGATATATATTAATAGTTTATGTATATATTATACTTTAAAGAGCATTTAAATTGTATTGTCTAAGAATAATTCAATTTTTCTTTAAACTTTTTAAATTTTAAGCTTATAGATACATATATTATCTTGATATTTTATGTATATATTATTCTCTTTTTTGTTGTCTTTATGTCTTTTCTATGGCTGCACCCATGGCATGTGGAGGTTCCCAGGATAGGGGTCTAATCAGAGCTGTAGCCGCCAGCCTATGCCAGAGCCACAGCAATGCCAGATCGGAGCTGTGTCTGTGACTCACACCACAGCTCACGGCAATGCTAGATCCTTAATCCACTGAATGAGGCCAGGGATGAAACCTGCAACCTCATGCTTCCTAGTCAGATTCATTTTCACTGAACCATGATGGGAACCCCTATATATATCATACTTTAAAGAGCAATTTAAAATGTATTGCACTGCAGTCAGAAAATGTGACCTCTTTAAGTTAAATGTTGCAAACTTATAGAAATTTATGGATTAATTATGACCAACTAGTGTAAACAACATATAGATCCTGAGAAAGAGTCAAATGTTGATTTTCAAATCTGGCCTTAGTAATTGTAGTATTATAGAGTGTAAACTCTAAATGGGGAAAAGCAGAAAAAAAAATAGTACTAGAACACGTTAGAAGGTTAAAATCCTATAAAAAAATAAAAGATAAAACAGCTTAGAAGAAGGGTTCAAGGTTAGGAGCATGAAAAAGACATCAGAAATAACATGCTTGGAATTTTCTTGTGGTGCAGCTCGTTTAAGGATCTGAAGTTGTCACTGCAGTGACTTGGGTCACTGCTGTGGTGTGGGTTTGATCCCTGGCCCAGGAACTTCCTTATACTGCAGGTACAACCAAAGGGAAAAAAAGAAGGATATGGTCAAGACAGGCTTAAAAAAAAAAGGTTAGAATTTGAACCAAGATTTCTTAATTATTTGATTTGCAATGTCTTTGCAAAATGATGCTAGTAATACGTACGTCAAGGGTTTGCAAAGGTGAATTTAACAATACACATAAAATAACTTGCATGATATTAATACTTATTCAGTCAATATATGCCCAATATTGTAAATACAAATGGATTTATAGTAATCCATTATATCCATACATCCAGTTTGTTTCCTTTAGATAAATAACTAGGTGTCATATTTGGGGGCTTAAACTGTACATTTTGCTATGTTATTTGTGTGAGGCGTTCTAAAACAGTCTAACAAATTTTAATTTCCATGAGCTCTGTCCTTGCACATCAATTTTGATATAACTGTGCCTGCACTGACCATTTACATCTGACCAAGCTCCATATTTAATAGAGCTCAACTAATCAAAGATTACCTTGTTAGAGGTTTACTTCATTACTATGCATGAAGGACACTTCTTCATATCTTTGTTTATTGTTTTTAAGACCATAAGTTTAAATATTGGTGAAGGAGTTCCAGTAATGGCTCAGTGGTTAACAAACCCAACTAGCATCCATGAAGGCCGCAGGTTCAATCCCTGGCCTTGCTCAGTGGATTAAGCATTCAGCATTGCCAGGACCTGTGGTATATGTCACAGATTCAGCTTGGATCCCTTGTTGCTGTGGCTGTGATGTAAGCCAGTAACTACAGCTCTGATTTGACCCCCAGCCTGGGAACCTCCATATCCCACGAGTCCTGCCCTAAAAAGGCAAAATATATGTATATTAATAAATAAATACTACTGAAAATCCGACTCCAATATGTGGCTCTGTTCTTTGTTTGTTTTTATCTGGACTAATTAGAAAAACTCCAGATGTTTGAATTATTTGAAAACAGGTATTTACTCTCTCATATAAAAAATGCCAGTAGATTCATGTAAGAAAACAATCTTTTGATATAACTAACCATCAATTTATTAAACAAGGAAGTATTGAGCACCTATTATGTATCACCTATTGTGTGATAATCACTTTCCCAGTAATCTTGGAATGATGAACTTGACTGTGATAAGGTCTTTTCCTTACAGGAACATACAGTCCAGAAGAGGAGTTATATGTGAATATGAATATGTATAATCTGTTTGTACAATGCAGTGAGCAACGATACAACAATGAAGGAAAACATCCATTTTTTTCAAGGAAGTTATGAAGAAAATCTTTAGGGGATAGAAATTTTGCTCTTGGATTTTGAGATGATCACTGCATCAGAGAGAAACAATTCAAACCTCATGGAAGGTATTCACAAGAGCAGGGAGAAAGGCATTTACATGCTGGTAAACTGAAGAAAATAAATCATTTACTACATAGGAAATCAAAAGCATGGGATGGAGGAATGAAGTGGCAATTTAAGTAGAGGTAAAATCTAAAGGTAAGCATAAGTAGTCCAAGGAATTTGTGCTTCTTATTAAAAGAAGATGAAATTGGTGGCACTAAGAAAAGAATTATGACCACAGCCTTTGTTTTAGGATAAAAGTTGAGGTGTAGTAAAGGGAAACTAGGCAGGCTGCAAAGGCAGAATCAGAAATCTACTTATTTTTTTAGGATTGGAGAATGTGGGGATGGGAATAGAGAAAGCAGCAATGATGATTAATAAAAAGGAGGAAACTTATTTTTAGGTATTTGGCATAGAAGGACAAATTCATGGATTCCCCTAATCCAAAAAATATTTAGATAAATAAAAAGAGGATGAACATCAGGTTACTTTAATGTATTTGGCTTATGTGACTGAGTGTTTGGAAAGGTATTTAACATATTTAGGCAGAAAAAAATGAGGTAAGAATGGAGTTAGGTTTAGAGGCATTGCTAAGATTATTTTCAAGCCCTGTGTTTTCCTAATTATAGAAATAGAAATAACTGAAAGCAAGGTGAAACACAGTTTATAAAAAAGTCAAGAAAAATGAAAAGAGCCTACCAATATATAACATGACAAAATGAGAGAGGAGGCACAAAAACATATTATTAAACAACTGCAAACAAAAACAAATAGCAATAGCTGTAAATGTATAGTTTAACAACATGGATATCAAAGCAAAAATAAGTCAAACATTTTAAATGGTGTTCATATATGATAAGGGAATTTTTAAATTCACTAAGAAGAAAAAAATCATGCACTTTTAAAAGATTTGAATATATTAATTGACAGTCTTGAATTAGAGAAAAATGTTTAAAAATTTAACTCTAAAAGAATTTCACTTTTGTACTATTTTATTTTATTTTATTTTATTTTTTTGTCTTTTTGGGGCTGCACTGGGGTATATGGAGGTTCCCAGGCTAGGGGTAAAGTGGGAGCTGTAGCCATGGGCCTACACCACAGCCACAGCAACACCAGATCTGAGCCGCATCTGTGACCTACATGACAGACAGCTCAGGGCAGCGCTGGATCTTTAACCCACTGAACGAGGCCAGGAATCGAACCCCCAATCTCATGGTTCTTAGATAGATTCATTTCCACTGTGCCAGGAAGGGAACTACTGCACTTTATTTTAAACAGTTAATTTTTTTTTTCTTTGTAGGGTGGCACCTGCTGCATATTGAGGTTCCCAGCCTAGGAGTCAAATCGGAGTTACAGCTGCTGGCCTCTGCCACAGTCACAGCAACGCAGGATCCAAAACACATCCACAACTTAAAACACAGCTCAAGGCAACAGCCAGATCCTTAACCCACTGAGAGAGGCCAGGGAACCAACCTGCAACCTAATGGATCCTAATCAGATTAATTTCTGCTGCACCACTATGGTAACTCCTAAACATTTAAAAATATTTAGAGAAAAATAATCAAACGTAGCTTTATAAAGAAAGCAATAAAATGTCAAAAAATAAAAATGATGTAATCATTATTGCTTGAATAAAAACAATCTAATTTCAAGAGTTTAAACAGGAAAAAATTAAATAGTAGGAAAAAGGGAAACTATGTTCTTAAATATCCCTTCAAATAACAGAGAAAGCTAAAACTGCAAATCAAGGCTATATAGAAAAAAATTAAATAAAGGTAAATATAGCACTCTAAGTGACTAAGGTTTACAATTTACCACAAAATCTGAATAAAATATAAATTCACAGCTTTACAAGTTGTCTCTGTTAAAAAATTTAAAATAAATGCATATAGTATTTAACTCAAGAATTTCTGTAATGAGCATGACAAACCTTTAGAAATCAAGAGAAAGGAAATATTTCTGAATTTTTGAATTCAAATTTAATTTGAATTATTTTTGAATTATAGAAGTTCAACAAAGAAGCAATTTAAGGAAGCTTGTTGACACATAACAGAAAGATAAGGTAGTCACCAAAGATAGAGCACTGCATGCAAATTTTTAATGTGACGAATTTACAAACATTTCAGGTCTAAAGCATTACAAAATTAGAAGCTTGATTTTGCCCATGTGACAAGAAGACATTCACCTTAGGTTTCAATGACAAAGGAATAATTGAAGGGTAAACATGTTAACTGTACACAGAAAGTTGCAAAGAAATACATAAGAAAGGACAGAAATAAGGCTCAGGTATACATTATGTACCCATATACATATAACTATCTATCTTGGCCACATACAAAGCTGTTA